>NC_084507.1:20631622-20764122 GCF_024500385.1 Phyllopteryx taeniolatus
CGAGTGCCAACTGTGAGACCCCTAAAAGATTGTAAAAGCCTTGTTTGTATTTTCACTTGCGGAGGCAGCACTTCATCAACAAGCCACATTGACGACTTCCCTAGGCAATCGAGGATGCCCCGCTTAGCAGAAGCCGTGTGCCCAACAACAAATTTGCTTGAAACTGGCAGAGCCGTAGCCCAGGCTAGCTGCCAAGTCGTGGGCGGAGAAACTCAATGAGGGGGCGGGATTATATAAATTCATTCCGAAGGGGTACACCAGAAAGAGCAAATATATGATGAGAGAAATATGTCACCATCGGATGTTTGCTCCTAGTGCTTGAGGTCGGCTACGAGGTATGGCTCGTACTCTATGAGGGTGTCGAGGAAGACGTCTTTAGCGGCGACGCCGGACTTGAGAGCCAGCCTGTAGATATTCCTCATCTTGTTCTCGTTGCCCGGCATTTCTCTGATTTCATCGTAGACCTCGTCCTGGATAACCTTCTTATCCAGCAGGACGTCCAGAATGCGATTAATGTTGCCAACGCGCACGATCAGCTCCAGCCTGTGTTTATCCACGAAATGCACCTCTGAGAGACAAAACGTTAGGAACGTCTGTCAAAACAATAGGTACACTTGCACGTCAAAAACACAACAATAAACAATTGTAATAGAAATATTGGGGGGGAAATACAGAAATAAAAGAAAAAAGACACTAATATTAGACAGAATAATACTAATATCAAAACATATGAGAAAAGTATTATGACAAAAATACTACATAAATATATAAAAAACAATAATAAAAGTTGTTTGGTGCAAGATTTTTTTGAAAATGCATGTTGTATCTGTATTAGTTTTTACCAGTTTTTGCATAAACTACACACACACTAAAGTATTCGATAAATAAAATAGAAGAAAAATAATAAAATAACTTAGACAAAATATACAATATATCAGAATGTAATATAAATCTTCTAATATATATATATATATATATATATATATATATATATATATATATAGATATATAGGTGTGTGTGTGTGTGTGTGTGTGAGTGTGCACATACACACACACACACAATGAAAGGAAAAAAAATGGCAGATTATTTGGAAAAAAAATACTGAAAAATAAAAATAAAATAGTAGGAAAACCATTATGTAAATATTCGAATAAATTAATACAGGACTATTGTTAAATAAAACAAAATAACCATTGATATCCTGATAGTTACCTTTGGAATGTGGAGTGTCATCTGCACCTCCAGCTTGGCGTCCTGCTGATGCGGCTGCCGCTGTAAAAAAAAATAACAGTTCAAGTTCAGAGGCTTCTATTGTATAATTTCAGTTGTTATTCTTTTGTTAACTCTTAAGAAGACTGTCGCTAGCAAAAAAAAATGTCGAGCAAACAAAAGAAATTAAATACAAAAGTAAACCAAGACTCACTTTTGCCAGACGATGGCTTCGAGGGCAGTTGGGCAATTAGGGTATCTGCCAAAACAAGATGAAAAGAAAAAAACACATCAATGATTTTCTATGGGAGTGGCAAAAGTGCAAAAGCAATAATGCGGAAAATATCACAAAATGTTATTTTTGAATATTACAAAAATACACACATTTTAGACGAATAGAAACTCATGTCCAAAAAAATCAACAGGATCAACAGAATAAAAATTATTCAAAAAAATAATCGAAAAACATTTGAGACTAATAACACACATATATTACTAAAAACAAATCCAAAATATTACGACAAAAAAAGAGAAACAATATAAAATAATAGACGTACATAACTAAAGTATTAGACGAAAAACAAAAACTTGGGAAAATATAGTTATACCGTAAAAACATGTATATTGCATATATTTACTAAAAAGATATTTTTAAAATCTTACACCACTACTAAATTATAACAAAATGAAGAATATTAGGGAAAAAAAGAAAGGGAAAATAAACAAATATTAAATAATAATATTACAAAATAATACAGACCTATTTGTAAATAAAATATTAACAAAAAACAAAAATTTAATTATGGTAAAAATATGAACATTGCAGGAAAAAAATGTGCATCACTAATAAAATATTGAGAAAAATAATATATAAGAGGAAAAATACACATATGTTACAATATACAACAAAATGCAAAATATTAGAAGAGAACCCAAAACTATGAAAAATATTAGAAGAAAATAATAAAATGGACGGATGGAAGGATGGATAATAAAATGATCTTGTTTTAATTTATTGTTTTAGCATGTTTTTTTAAATAATAATTACACCACTACTACACGATATTAAAATGTACAACATATTATTAGACAAATACACATGTATTACAAAAAAAATACCAAATATCTATTTTTTTAAATGTTGATAAACATTTTTTAAAACACCGTGTGTGTGCGTGTACACATCTGTGGCCTGATGTATTCAAACGCATCGGGCCAGATGTGAGCAGGTACACGTACGCTGGTCACCTACCGAGCTCTTTTGCCTCCTCCAAGCACCCGATGAGGGTCAGGAGTTCGGATGTCACGGCCGGAGCTCCGTCCTCGGTGAAGGTGGACACCACCACGTTAGTGACCTCCAGGAAGTTCTTGTCTTCCACCTTTCCGAGCGCCACCTTTCGCTCCCCGCGGCGGTCCACCAGAGCCATGCAGAACTTGTCATAGTTCTTCTTGGACAAGTTTTCCAGCAAGTTCGCGATCACCATCTTTTTGGTGGGCATCTTCTAGCGTGGATTTGGTGAGGAAAAAACGAGAGGGCGATGTCTGTGAATGAACCGCAGTCAGTCCGGTCGTACTTTCACTTTCGAACAAAGGGCGTTTTTTACCCCTCGGAAATAGGCGTTACGTAAGCACGAGTCTCTGTCTCTGTCTCTGTCTCTCTCTCACTCACACACACACACACACATATTTTTTGAGTGAGAAATACAAAGTAAATTCCTAATAATCTGATTTATGGGTACAAATATACTGAAGTTTTGAACAAAGCGCAAAGGATTAACTTGAGGGTTGGGGTCGGATTGACACATTTACGAGCTATCGTGAACGCTGCACCGATGACGAAAGTCATAGGGTCCTCGGTTTGAATAACAACATACTCCACAATATTGGCTGTCATTTAATAACATTGTCGAATAACAAATATTGCCGTATACGTAATATAATATTGACTCCTGTTCATTTGAAGCGATTATGTTAAATACATTGTGTTTCCTGGCATAAAGTAGATTTCCCTAGCTTTTTGCATTTTCCGGGTTCTGTAAAACCCACGCAGGCACGGGGAGAACATGCAAACTCCACACAGTCGGGGCCGGGGATTGAACCCGGGTCCTCAGAACTGTGAGGCAGACGCTCAAACCGGTCGGTCACCGTGCCGCCAATTTGTTTCATATTGATATTAATAAAAATAATCATAATAATAATTCCTTACATTTTTAAAAAGTGTGATAGTTTTAATCCAAACAATAATACATCATAACCTTCATTTCAGAAGAAGAAAACATTTTTTAAGACGGTACTTCAGGGTTGCATTGACCACAAGCAAATACAGTTGATTTTATTTTTTATTTATATATATATATTTCACTTGATTAAAACAAGTGTGACTGTTCCATCCAAACAGAAAATCCATCCGTAACTGTAATGTATTTTTTTAAATACATTAAAAAAAAATTTTTTAAAAAACGTTGTTGAAAAGGATTTTCCTTACTTTGTCCCAAACTTTATTGAACACTGGAAATTACAGACGCTCAAAGAGGATAATAGACCGTATTTTCACGACCATTGGGCGCACTGTATTAAAAGGCGCAGTCTCAGTTACGGGGTCTATTTCTGTATTTAACACATACATAAGGTGCAACGTATTATTGGACGCGGGCATGGTAAAACAAACGCTAGCTTAAAACATACGGTAGCATGCTTGCACGCTAAAACAATGTTTTTAAAAAGGCAGCTGGAGCAAAACTGAGTTCGGTTGTACTTAATAATAATGTACTCACGTTATTTTTTTATCAATCCTCATCCACAAATCCTCATGTTCTGTATCCGAAATGAACAGCTGGGCAAGTTCTCCAACAAACACGCCAGGTTCCCTCTCGTCATTGTCGGAGTCTGTCTCGTTGCCGGGGGGGTGTTCGGCAATGATTTTACATATGGTGGCGTAACTCGCCCGGCGTTGCCTCCCAGTCTTAGTTGCACTTGGTTTTTCACAGCGGCTGTGAGATGGGCGCGCATGGAGTCACAGAGCAAAACAGGGATGGTGACGCGTGGAAAAAAACAACTGGTCTCTTTACGTACACCTCACTCAGCCACTCTCATTTTCTCCTCCTCCATCCAGCCCTTTTGATTGGCCTTAACGATGACTTCGGCTGGAAACTTTTCTTTAGGCAGCGTCTTCCTCTTAAAAATCACCATAGGTGGCAGTTTCTGTCCATTACCATGGCAACCAAGCACAACAGGAAAAGCCGACTTCTCGTGCCCCGTTGTTCGTGTCGCTACCGTGGTGGTCCCCTTCTTCTCTACAGTGTGGTTCACCGGCATATCGAAAGTGAGCGAAAGTGAGCCGCACCTCGTCCATGTTGGCGATGTGGTTGGGCTGGATGTGTTTGTTTGTAATCTTTTTACTGCAGTAGGAGCGGAAGATGGCCAGCTTTTCCTTGTAATCCTCCGGACGTTGCTGCGCCACGGTAGTCCTTGCCCGGATGGATAGATGGCGCCGTTTCATAAAACGAAAGCACCAAGACGGACCTCCTTGAAAATGTTCGATTTTCATTTCTTCTGCAAGCGTTATTGCCCAAAGTCGAATGGTGACTGTAGAGACGCTTCTCCCGGCTGTTCTTTGCCCATTCATCCCTTCCAACTCGGGCCACCTCGCCTTGTTTCCGCGGAAACTCAGCTTCGTCTTCTTGACTTGGCGAAGCTCGTTTTCCTGCTTCCTCCACTTGCTAACCATGGATTCGTTGATCTTGAATTCTCTCGCGGCTGCTCGATTCCCATGTTCCTCCGCGTAACTGATAGCCTGCAGTTTAAACTGTGCTTCGTAAGCATGTCTCTTCGTAGGTGCCGTTTTCGGGGGGGGGGGGGGTCCTTAGCCAAACCGATGTTGTTTTGCACCATGCACATACCGGCGCTATATACCTACTGGGCGCGTGCCTTTCACGCGCACCCTTCCCCCTTTAACGTCCACATGCTGTCCTCAGTCACGTCCGCCTTTCCTCTATATAAGCAGTGTGTCGGCAGGAAATGCTCCCAGTCAGTCAAGCAGACTGCAATAAGCATGAAATATTATGGATTTAAAGCCATAACTAAAAAAATGTATTTCCACATTTTTTTATCAGTCAGAATACATACTTAGATCAATAGATTTGGTAATACTGTTGGAAAAAAGAAAGCACTTCCTGGTTACGTAAATGAGAAAAGAAGATGTCACTTTCGCAACAAACACGGTAAAATGAAAATATAAAACCAAGCATGATCATTTCTACTAAAGCAACAAATAAATATTTACCATGTTAGCTTCGTAAACTAGTAACTGGAGGATCTCAAAATTGACATTTTACATCACTTTATCACGTTTCCCCATGTCTTTAATTATTTCCGGGTTGTATAATCACGTGACATACACATTAAAGAAGAAATATTGTAATTTTTTTTTTTCAGTTCAAAACAATCCCCAGGTGTCTTAATAACATACCTGCGGTATGCTTTTGCCAAAGTACCCCAAAGATCCTATGTCGACAACTCAGCTGATCATTATTATAACGTTATCATCAGAGGCTAATGCTGGTAACACTGTTCCCAAACACTGCAGCGACTTTAACCTCGTAAAATCGAATTCGTTCACGTGAAATTGGATTTGTGATTTTTAATGTATTCCCACTTTTTAAAAAAATGGTCACATAAAATTGCGACTCATCTCAGAAAATAGCAACGCTACTCGTAAAATATATATTTTTTTAAATTTGTGTTGTTTTGTTGTTATAATGCGAATTAACAAACTTTTTGTGTTTTATTCAGACTTCATTTACAAAATGAGTTTTTTTTTCTCGGAAGAATTAAGGCTTTATTCTCGGAATATGGTGATTTTACTCACGTAGAATTACGTTATTGGTGGAGAAACTCGGTGTGGGGTGGCTATTATGCAAATTAGCTAAAATGCAGAAAGGCTCGCTCAGACAGACTTTCACAAATAGGCCGATGGCAAAAAATGTACTCGGTTGTGTGTTGTTACACAACCCCAACCATTTGTATGCACACAATATAAAGTTACTTTTACATACAACAGTTTGTCCCCTTCCAAAACAGTACATCTATTCACATTTCACCAAGTTTACAAAAATAACATTTCTAACCAATGGCAATCATAACTGGTGTTATTTGTTAACACATATTGTAAACTCACATAAGTGTTTGTTTATAGACATTTTATTGGCATGGAACAGTCATCACACAGGCTGGAAACTCACACAGCAAATGTGGGAAACGGTTCAATTTATTTACTGTAATTAGAAAACAGAGGTAGACCTGAGTTCTGTATATATATAAAAAAATATAATAAATGCACAAAACTCCACCGTATCAACACTATTTACAAAGACTTTTGTTTAGAGAAATACCAGTAAATTCTACGGAGTATTAGGGTCTTACATTAATAAGACTAAGTCAGACATTTATAAAAAAAAATTTTTTTTAAATAAATCTCAATTTTGCACGAATACAATCTTGAAAATTTCGTAAATTTGCAACTATTCTCGGAAAATAGAAAAATGTAAAATTGTAAAAAAAAAATTGTCATGTTTTGTCATGTTTGTTTATATTTTTGCCAAATTTCTAATTCTTGTCGTAATAAAATAACATATTTTCTTCCTTATAAAAATTGACAGTATATTCTCAGAATTCTCTTTTTTTTTCGTAAGAGTGCCAATTTTTGTCATGTTACTGTGAATGTATTCACAAAATTAAGTTTTTCTCATAAAATGTTTAGTTTTTGTCTCATTATTTCTAAATGTGTTCACTTTTTAAAATTATCCCTTTTCTAGTGAAATTACACCTTTATTTTTGGCAAACAGCAACATTTTTTATGACTTGTCATCTTATTGCAACTTTATTCACAAAATACCCCATTTTTGTCTCTTAACAGTAAAAAAAAAAAAAAAAAAAAGCATTCTCAGAATTTGATGACAATCCACTCACGTAATATTACACTTTTTTTTAGTTTCAGAAAATGACACTTTTTTCATAAAAATTAGACAATTCTTGGAAAAGGGCAATTTACAAACGTAAAAGAAATAGTGGAAAATTGTAACGTTGCAAATGTTTTTTGTAAAACTGCATTTTTTTTCATATTATTGCGATGTTATTCTAAAATAATATTCTTGTGACTTGTTGGAATTTATTTTGCATAGAATTGCAACTTTTTGTTATTGTGAATGTATTCATGAAAAAACAATCGTATTAGTTTTGGAAAATGACATTCTCCTGTAAAATTGACACTATTCTCTGAAAATTTCAAATTTACCCATGTGAAATGACATGTTTTTTTTGTGGAAATTTAAATTTTGGTTGTAGTTCATTAAAAATATAAAGTTGTTTTTTTTCCCTGGGAAATTAAAATTGTGGGAAATTGTGACTTTTGTTGCATTTTTTTTCTCATGAAATTGCAATTTTGTGTGTGTATGTGTTTTTTTAACCCTTTTTCTCATAAAATTCTGAATTTTCCTTGCAATATCCATCCACATAATTCTACTGTATGACTTCAACCCCATGGTCGAAGCATTTTTTTATCTTGGTCTTTTCGGTGTGGCCCTAATACTCATTGGTTATTTACCGTTGTTCGAGATGTGGCTTCACGTTCCTCTTTGTAGTGCTTCAAATGCCTCCTTGGCCCTGAGCTGGACATGCTGAACTTTCCCACCACAAATTCTCCTCGCCTCGTGGTGAATTTATACACAAATGTCACTTATTGTGTACATGACATTACTCACACGCTAAGCGGTCCATAGTACTCCATTTTGATTTGTTTTTTTTCACTCCCATCGCTCGCTGCTGAACTCCGACGCCGTCGACTCCGTGCTGCCGGCGGTGGGCAGAATGTTCAGGCTGCTCAGCACCTCCTGCGCCGTCTTTCCCAGCATGCCCTGCATGTCGCAGACGAAGCGGTAGACGTAGCGCTTGCCCGCTGTCTTGTGGATGATGTTCTTGTGGTAGTAGTAGCGAAGGCCCCGGCTCAGCTTCTCGTAGTTCATCTTGGGCTTGTTCTTACACTGGCCCCAGCGCTTGGCCACCTGTGGAGGGAAAGACAAGGTTGAGTCAAAAAACAAAAAACAAAAAAAACAAAACAAAAACAAAAACACCTCCCCTCAAAATGGACGCCTCGCTCCATCTGGATTTGAGTAACTAAACACCCCTGGACACCACGACGGAGTTGAGTAATGAATATTGCTTCATATTATTTCAAAAATGCTTTTGTAAAAATAAAGGCCTCCTCCGAATGGATGCCTACATTTGAGTAGATATATGAGGAAATACAGTAAATAATATGGTTTATCCATCCATCCATCCATTTTCTGAGCCGCTTCTCCTCACCAGGTTCGCGGGCGTGCTGGAGCCTATCCCAGCTGTCATCGGGCAGGAGGCGGGGTACACCCTGAACTGGTTGCCAGCCCATCGCAGGGCACATACAAACAAACAACCATTCGCACTCACAGTCATGCCTACGGGCAATTTACAGTCTTAATATGGTTTATATGATTTCAAAAACATTGTTTGTAAAAATAATGACCTCTCCTATAGTTGACGCCGCCCTCCATCCACATTTGAGTAAATAAACACCCATTATATGAGGAAACAGTGAAAGTAAGTAAACTCTGTCGTTATGACAAACAAAATGCTCGATAACCTTGTTTATTGATATTCCAAAAAGCATTTTGTAAAAAAAAAAATAATAATAATAAAGGCCTCCCCTGGAATTGATGTGTCCCTTTATGAGGTTATATATGAGTGACAAGTCTTACCTCAGTGGGGTCGGACATCTTAAACTCCCAGCCGTCCCCGGTCCAGGAGATGAAGGTGCGACAGGAGGAGTCCAGAAGAAGCTCCAGTAGAAACTGCCACAGCTGAATAGGGCCAGAACCTTTCGAAAATGGATGTCAAAATACTTCTATTACTGTTACCATGGCAACTACAAGCTTTGCATTAACCTCAAAAACCAAAGCAGTAGAAACCTGGGTAAGCGGCCATCGCGGCCATGTGACTGTCCCTCTCAGGCCGCTGCATGTTTTTGCGCTTGGCCACACGGGGGTAGTAGTGGTCTGACGGCTGAGGGTTGGCGGTGGCGGCAGCGTTGGTGGGGGCGGGGCAGATGGCAGTGGTGGGCGGGTGCGGCAGTGGGCCGCCGAAGCCGCCCGGGGAGTATTCGGACCAGAAGGCTCTCCTTTGGCCGTCCGAGTCCGGGTAGAGGTCGGCCGAGTGGCGAGAGTAGCCGGACTCTGCCTCGCTTTTCCCGCTCAGGAAGGGACTGTGGCTGCCCTCCACGGCCGGGCTGAACTGCCCGCTCTGGGGCACCAGGCTCTGGTAGCTCTGGGGGGCTCCTGGCTCCTGGTAGCCGCCCGCTTGGGGCTGCTCCACCAACAGCCCATCTACCAGAGACAAAACCATAGGTTAGTACCTTTGAAAACTTGACATAAACATCTTTACACGGTAGTGCCTTGACTTAAGAGTTGAATTCATTCCATGACCAGGCTTGTAACTCAAAACACCCATATTTCAAATCAGCTTTCCGCAACAAAATGAATGGGAATGCCATTAATGTGTTTTAGCCTCCTCAATAATCCCATAAATGTTTTAAATATGTTTTAATCAAGAAAATAGCACTCTATAAAATCAGATTGTTTTTAGCATACGTGTATTTTTTTAAATCAATAAAAAAATTAATGGGCACCCCCCCCCAAAAAATATATATATATTATTATTATTTTATTATTATTATTATTGGGGGGAACATCCATATATTTTTTTAGATATTGTTAGGACAAATCAATCTAAAGAAAAATGTACAACCCCAATTCCAATGAAGTTGGGATGTTGTGTTACAGAATACAATGAGTTGCAAATCATGTCCGACCTATGTTTAATTGAATACACTACAAAGACAAGATATTTAATGTTCAAACTGATAAACTTGATTGTTTTTAGCAAATAATCATTAACTTAGAATTTTATGGCTGCAACACCTTCCAAAATAGACTGAGAAAGTTGAGGAATGCTCATCAAACACCTGTTTGGAACATCCCACAGGTGAACAGGCTAATTGGGAACAGGTGGGTGCCATGATTGGGTGTAAAAGGAGCTTCCCTGAATTGCTCAGTCATTCACAAACAAAGATGGGGCGAGGTTCACCTCTTTGTGAACAAGTGCGTGAGAAAGTAGTCGCACAGTTTAAGGACAATGTTCCTCAACGTACAAATGCAAGGAATTTCTGGATTTCATCATCTACGGTCCATAATATCATCAAAAGGTTCAGCGAATCTGGAGAAATCCCTGCATGTAAGCGGCAAGGCCGAAAACCAACATTGAATGCCCGTGACCTTCGATCCCTCAGGTGGCACTGCATCAAAAACCGACATCAATGTGTAAAGGATATCACCACATGGGCTCAGGAACACTTCAGAAAAAAAATGTCAGTAAATACAGTTCGGCGCTACATCCGTAAGTGCAACTTGAAACTCTACTATGCAAAGCAAAAGCCATTTATCAACAACACCCAGAAATGCTGCCGGCTTCTCTGGGCCCAAGCTCATCTAAGATGGACTGATACAAAGTGGAAAAGTGTTCTGTGGTCCGACGAGTCCACATTTCAAATTGTTTTTGGAAATTGTGGACGTTGTGTCCTCCGGGCCAAAGAGGAAAAGAACCATCCGGACTGCTATGGAAGCAAAGTTCAAAAGCCAGCATCTGTGATGGTATGGGTCTGTGTTAGTGCCAATGGCATGGGTAACTTACACATCTGTGAAGGCACCATTAATGCTGAAATGCACATACAGGTTTTAGAGAAACATATGCTGCCATCCAAGCAACGTCTTTTTCACGAACGCCCCTGCTTATTTCACCAAGACAATGCCAAACCACATTCTGCATGTGGCTTTGTAGTAAAAGAGTGCGGGTACTAGACTGGCCTGCCTGCACTCCAGATCTCTCTCCCATTGAAAATGTGTGGCGCATTATGAAGCGTAAAATACGACAACGTATTCTAAAGCTGTACATCAAGCAAGAATGGGAAAGAATTCCACCTACAAAGCTCCAACAATTAGTGTCCTCAGTTCCCAAACATTTATTGAATGTTGTGAAAAGAAAAGGTGATGTAACACAGTGGTAAACATTCATTGTATTCTGTTTTTATTTATGTTTAACGCAACGTTCCAACTTCATTGGAATTGGGGTTGTAGGAAACAACAATATTTTTTATAGTAGTTCTGTTTTTGAGGTGTGGTGCAAGTCAAAATCCAATTTGATTTATTTATATATTTATATAGAAGCAAAAACTCACCTGGTGGATAAGACGTCCACCAGCTGAACTCCTGGAATGAGTCCAGGTTGAAGAGGCCCATGTCACTTGAGTTAACTGTGGGGATAAAAACAAAAACAGCTAATATGAATTTGAATGCATCATATATTACAAATTATATTTTTACATATATATTTCGTATTGACCTTTTTGCGGCTCCGCATAGCAGCTGTCGAGCGGATACTGCTGCGGCTGCGTGGACGCCTTGCTGCTGTCTAACAGAAAAGACACATCTTCACCAGGGTAGTCTAGAGGTTACACACACACACAAAAGTATTGTAAAAAAAATATATATATATATATTTGACAATAAAAACAATTTAAAAATTAGGGAAAAATTCATAAATGTAACAAAAAATACAAATATTTGAAGTGCACAGAAATGGAGGGTTAATGGGTGTGATGATAACCATAGAACAAGATATGCTAACAAGTACATGCTAATGTAAAGACACTTATTACACACTAGCTATAAAACACCACTAGGTGACAATACCACTCTGCAAACACATTCTGTGACAGCGTCAGAGGCTGAACAGTTTTTACTTCATTTGACATTTATTTAGTTCAATTTTGAGTGTTGCATGACCGTAAGGGATGTTCAAATGTAATATAAAACATGGCCTGTACAGTTAATAAAGCTTTGATCGATTGGAATGGCTTAACTGTGAGTATTTTTTACTTTATTTGACTTTTATTTAGTCATTTTATTAATTTTTTATTAATGTCATTTTCTTTTGACATCAAACATGGCCAGTACAGTTAATAAACGAATCCAACCGGCGTAACCAAGTATTTGACCTGTACTTCATTACATTTTGACAGTGTTTAGCTTACTTTTACACTGCTAAAGCCATCGGGGATGTTGAAGTGTGACTTAAAACATGGCCTGTACAGTTTAGAAAGCTTGTATTAATGCAACCAGTGTTACTGCAAGTATTTTCTTTCTTTATTTATTTTTTACCGAATTTTTTGTAATTTTTTTTTAACTTGTATGACCCTAAGGAATGGTAAAATGTGACCTAAAACATGGCCTGTAAAGTTAATAAAGCTTCTACGATGGCCACATAAAAAAACAAAGTCAACCAGCGAGTGATTTTTACTCTATTTTGCTTTTATTTAGTTGGGTTTTCACACCATTTAACTTCTCTTGACACTTTAATGACCATTAGGAGTAGACAAATGTGACTTTGAAACATATAGCCTGTACTGTCAATAAAGTGTTGAATGATCAAATGAATTCACTGTACGTTATTTCTTAGTTGGGGTAAAAAAGGGAAGAACTTCAAAATCGATGTCACTGAAGTCGTCGCGCTCCACTTTGGAGGTTCCGCTGCAAAGTGAAACTGTACCTAATGAAGTGTCCGGTGACCTTGCACTCAAACAACAATCCACGCGTGATGAGTAGGGGGCGAACCTGCTGTTAGAGCAATTAGACTAAACACTTATTAGTGAGGTTGGGCGGAAGAGGAATTTGTTTACCATCCAATCAGCCACTTTTTTTTTGTGTCTGTGTGCTTTTTTTCTTCTTTTTACAGCTCAATGGATGGAGGAAACTGGTGAGGAAAAGCGTGGAGGAAACGCCAGCGGAGGGAGTGTGACAGCGTAGTGATGGAGGGACGTGGGGGGGGGGGGGGCATGCACTCTAAATCTGTTGGAGGAGGAAGTCTGGAGGAAAGGATTAGCGAGGGGAGGGTATCTTTAACCTGACCACCCTGATTCACTCACACACACACACACACAACTACGTGTGTCAAGGCCTCGTCGCCAGAAAAACTGACAGATGTGATGACGATGCTGATGCTGACTGGGAAACGATTTCCTGTGTCCTTCAAGGCTCACAGGAAGCCGGCTGCATAAACAATTGGACCTTCATCATCCTCATTAAAAGCATCATCATCATCGTCATCCAAATCAACCCAAATAAACTCACCAAAAGATGCAAAGTCAAAGCCTGCCGGCACCTCCTGGGTCCTAAAGTCCTCCGAGTAAAAGCCACTCTGGCACACCTCCATCTGGCGGTAAAGCGAAAATTAAATAAAATACAAGTCCACATTTCTTACCTTTTAAAGGATCATTTGCGGGTATTAAAGACATCATGCCTTTATTTTTGCTTCAGGCTTGATGGCGGAGTCCCAGTACATGTTTGTCCGTGTCCCGGCGTGAAGTGAAGTGAAGGCTCCTCCGTGGTGGGACGGGTCCGTTATAAGAGCAGGGGTGCGAGGGGAGGGGCAGCCAGAGTCGTGACCACCGCAGCCGTGACGTCACAGACAGCCAACCAACCCCACCCCCGCTCCACAGCCCCCAAAAAACTTTCATTCATAAACATTGTAGAGATGACGAGAGTAAACATTGCTGTCTGTCATTTTTAAAAAAAATCATTTTCAAAACAAAGATGGTATACATTTGTAGGAGACAACTATTAAAAGTTTGAAAGAGAATTTTTTTTTTTTTAAATAGAATGTATGTGACTCTTTTACAATTACTTTGAGATGATTAAGAATAGTTTCTCAGGACAAAACTAGATATATATTTTGGGCTTAGATATATGTACTTATCTATATCTGAAGTTATTTTATTGGTGGAAAAGCCACGATATTTTTTCTTCTAAATACTGGGTAATATTTATTTATTATTATATATGTTTTCAATTGTTGGGACGTTTTTTGTTTTTTTTAATTCAAACGTGTGGTAATTTCATATCGTTTGGACAAATATGTTTGAATTCAATCAAAACAATATATAATATTTATATTAAATTGTGGTTAAAACTAGATAATTATTTATATATTTTGTAATAATATACAATCCGTTTATCACATTACATAGATTTTCACTGTAATCTAATCTAAATGTGTTTATAGAGCACATTTAAAACACGAGGGTTTTTTAAAACACACATGGGCTATAAAGTTCCAATTAAAACTAATAAAACACTGAATATGAATAAATAAAACACCAAGCTCACACCTATTTAGGATAGCTTTAACTGAGAATACTTTTTTTTTTCGTTTTATATGCTTGGTGAAAACCTATATATAAATTAAAAAAACAAATCACTTGTTCGTTGTTGCCTTTAATGTATTGGACAAACGAAATTTTGGGGGGAAAGAGTTGGGTAAGAACTTAGTTCCAGAATTATGGTGAGAAATTATTTTGATTCAGTTTGGAAAACTTTATTTTGTCACATTTTCTTTCTCGACTTGCTACGAATGTCTCTCAATTGCGCTAGAAAAATTCAAGTTGACCACAATATCCCACAATAAACCCAGATAGTCAGTAGTAATAAACGCCGTGTAGTCAATTCAAATCCTAACCAGTTGAAAAAGTTTATTTATTTATTTTGTATTTTTTTAAATGACAAGCCCAACGACTGCGCCATAATAAGAGTGTGTGCGGATATGAAGTGCGGCCTTTTCAAATCAGAGATCGTTTTTTTCTAATGAGGTGGAAAACAAAGAGAGAGAGAGAGAGAGAGAGAGAGAGAAAGAGAAAAAAAATCAGGGTGTATCTTTAGGAGTCATTGGGCTGAAACAATGGCCCGTATAACACACACGCACACACAGCGACTGGTTGATGAAGAAAGTCTTGAAATCACAGCGTGAGTGGACGCTGCAGATAAGGCCTGCTCCAGGGTCTTGTGTAAACAAACAGCACTCTGCTATTCTCTCGCGCACGCACGCACGCACGCACACACACACACACTCCATCTGGAAAAGTGGACTCTCGGGTGAAATCGTGCGCGTCGCTGAGTCGTGATTGGGGAGCCCCACCTCGGCCTGCCTGCCGGCGGGGGCAACCTGCCGGCTAAGGTTACACAAGAGGCGGCCGCTGATTAACTGCCGTCTGCCGGCGACTATCAGCTCAGGAATCCGAGCAGAGTACCGACACGGACGGACCAAGCAAAATTGGACTTTGGGGCCCCTCCGTTTCTCCCAATACTATTCATTATTGAATATTATTATTTGAATTTCCCTTTGGGAAACTATAATGAGTATAAATTAAACAATAAGAATTAAAAAAAAAAATAATAATAATAATAATGACGCTACAAGTGTGGACTGGCGTTGGTTTACAGTACATGCAGCGTAACAAGAGATACACAGGATAACGAATATCATCTAAAACCTTTCACACCAAGTGCCACCTTAAAAATAAATAAGTAAAGAAACTGAGCTCTCCAAGTACCTCATTACCAACATATAGTGTAGTAGGCCTAAGTGTTTATAAAATAAAATAAAAAAAGGAAGGTTTTCGTATATGTCCCTGTAGGGTGGAAAGCTCCTGTCCCAATTTGTTCAGTTCCATATTTTGCGGGTCTGTTATTCAAAAACTGGAGCTAGCTTGACAACTTTAACAATACAATGTTCAATAACTCGTAAGATGTTCTTTTTCAAAAATTTCCTGAAAAATAGTTTTGGAGATGAGAGGATTCCGCCCGACAGCGACCATATTTAATATTATTGTAAGCCACTGTAACATTAAACCCAGTTTGAACAATAATGCTGCACTAAATTAAAGAAACATTTAAAATTATAGTTACAAATAATTCAATTTAAAGATATTGCCCACAAGTAAATGTTTAACTGTTTGAAAATAAAATAAAAACAATCTAAAACATTACATATAAATGTATTAAACTAAAAAGTTAAATACAACCGAATGGTACTGAACAAATATACAGTACTGGATTTATAAAAAAAAAAAAAAAAAAAAAAAAGTTTAAGCCTCTGTGGAGGGAGTTATGCACAATTTGAACATGAACACTGTACTTAATTAAGGAAAAATAAAAATAAAAAATATTGAAATGATTAAAATAAAATGGAATCCACAAAAGTCAAACTTTTTCCTGTTTGAAAACAAACAGTTTAAAAAGGTTGAATGCAACTGTCTTCTACTTTAAAGTTAAGTATAATTGAACTGCAACCAGTTCAGGGTGTACCCCGCCTCCTGCCCGATGATAGCTGGGATAGGCTCCAGCACTCCCGCGACCCTTGTGATGATACACGGCTCAGAGATAATTGAACTGTACTTAACAAATCAACAGGATTAAGAAAAATGTAACACGCCCAGTTGAAATGTTCATTCACGTTTTGTTTCTCAATACATATATACGTTTGAAGGTAAGAACTGAAAACGTGCAAAGACTGAGACGAATTTAGGCCTGAATTATTGAGATATACTGTACCTTAAAACTCTTTTGCATCTCTTTTGGACATATTGTTTTGGGTGCGGCTAAAGCTAGCCTTGTGACGACAATAGCCTGAGCTTGGCAAGCTAATGTGCTAGCCCTCGAGATAACGAGCTGGCTCGACCATGGCGGTATCGCAGACTACAGACACTGAGCCCATACCAACAGACGTATTTGACTGACAGGTGAAGCATTAGTTTCCAGCGGTTCCAGAGGTTACACACTGATGTTGGACGAGAAGGCCTGGCTTTTAGTCTCTGCTCTAATTGATCCAAAAGTGTTCTACAGGCTTGAGGTCAGGATTGTGCAGGCCAGTCAAGTTCATCCATATCAAACTCTCTCATCCGTGTCTTTATAAACCTTGATTTATGCACTGACACACAAAGGAGGGGCCATCTCCAAACTTCCCACATTGTTGGAAATGTCCAAAATATTAGCCCCTGAGCTCCAGTGAAAGGAACTCAGAATGCTTCAGCATACCAAGGGATTTTGGACAGTCAAACCGTTTGGGAATGACCCCTTCCTGTTCCAACATGTCTGTGCACCAGTGCATAAAAGCAATTTTGGAAGGCCGTCCAGTTCTGGGTAATGTCACTGTTGTGCCATATTTTCTCCACTTGATCATGACTGTCTTCAGTGAGTTCCATGGTTTATTTAATGCCTTGGAAATACTTTTGTACCCTCTGATGCTGTGGAAGTAACATGCAACATGCAACAACAAAATTGTCAGGAAAAGCCTACGAGAACATCTGAGCTTTATTTGGGGTCAACCAGAGGCACTTTACAAGGTGGCGGGTGTGTGCTGACTCCCATTTAACATGACTTTCAATGTGAGTGGTTAATTCTGAACACAGCCACATCCCCAGTTAAAAGGGTGTGCACACTTGTGCAACCACATCTCAGTTTATTTTTTTTTCCCTCTCACAAATTTTTTTTTCATTTAAGTTGTAGAGTTTAAAGGTACATTAATGGTGGAGAAAAGTGTGTGAAAGAGGGTATAGGTCAATAGATGCAACATCCCGTCTTCGCTGTGTTATGTGTGAACGGCTAAGGTGGCTAAGTGCAGAATCTTCTGTTACAGCTACCAATTTGGCACAATCTCCGTGTGAATGAGGATTTTGATAGCTAGATAGCCAGCTAGCATCAATATGTCACCTTCACTGTAATATATGTAGAATGTCGGATCGTCTGTCACAGCTGTGATTTGGAACACTTGCTTGCTTGTGTGAAAGTGGCTATCGCTAGCAAGCTAGTGGCAAAATGCCTCCTTCACTGCATTAAATGTAAATGAGTTATCGCTCTGATTTGGAAATTCTGCAGGGTCTCTATGTGAAAAAGGCTATTGATACCTATCTTGCTACAAAATGCTGCCTTCACTGGATTATGTGAAAATGAGCTGTGTCTGCAATTCTGCAATTTTTCAGCATCTTTATGTGAAAAAGGTCATAGGTCGATGCACTATCCGGCCTTCACTGTGTTATATGTAAAAGGCAAAGCGTGAATGCCAGATGTTCAGTAACAGCGGCTAATTTTACAGCCTCTCTGCGTCAAAGATACTATTGATACTGTAGATAGATCATTCTCCTGATTATGTGTAAAAGGCGGCTAAAAGCCGTATCTCCTGTTACAGCCGTCCATTTTTGAAGGACTTCCATGTGAAAAAGCCTGTAGACAGACAGATGGACAGAGGGCATGAGTCAGTGGAGTCAAGAGGATCACAAAGCAAAAGAAGTTGCTCGGGAATGTTCCTTCATTGTGTCTGACAGGAAAGCTGGGATCAACACAAGGCAACAAAAGCGATCACCTGGAAAAAGACGACGCACATAAACATCCAACGAGCTATTCTGGGAACACTCAAGATATATTTTATCATGACCAGTCAGTTGTGTGCTTTGATACACGGCCAGAAATTTTGGTTACTTACCTATCAAAGTTTAGAGTCACAAATATTATTTGGAAAAACAATCATTTGTAATTTGCACATCCTTTGGGGAGCTGGTTGGCCTGGGTGCGGGTGACGTTTACGTGTCATCATTGCCCTGTGACCGTCTCACCTCACCTCCACCAGTCTCCCCAATTTTAATGCACAACACCCCACCACACACGATCACACTACAGGGATAATGGTTGCCAGTCGGGGGCCTGGTAACCATAGTAATCGGGTGTGTAGTGCGTCTTCACATTTCTCTTGGCTTGACTCCTGGGGCCTGCCCCCTTCGATTGTTGGGCCGCGGAGGGATGGGGATGGCTTCCAACCCCGCCCCGGCTCAGCAACTCCGTACACCAGTTGACTAACATGCATGTGATATGGTGTTCATTCACTAATAAGTTTGATAGACATGCTATAGGCTTTAATTGCTTGTGCTGGGACCACTAGCAACAACACAGGTTATAGTAACATATCAACTCACAGGTTCTTACAGGTGTTTAGACACGAAAAAGAATCCCATCACACCACTCATCAGTAACACTGCCTTGCTCATTTCCCACACCCTGTCCTGTACGATTCTGTCCTGTCTCATTTTGTTCTCTTGGTTAGTTATTGCATGTCCTCACCGGGTCTCGCCCCCCCCAGTCCCCTCCCATCCACAAATAAGAACACAATTTGACTGTTGCAAATTTGCTTGTGCTCAAATATCTACAGGGTGATTGAAAAGTAACTCCCTATTTTAAAAGACTTATAATTTATTCATATGTTGTAATATTTTTCTCAATTTTTTTTGGTGCATGAGTGGCCAGCCTGACTGAAGACCCTGCGACTTTTTTTTCTGTGGGGTTGGTTAAAGGAGCAAGTCTATTCTACCAAACCAACAACTTTGGAAGAACTTGAAGGGCGAATTACGACAGATCAGCTAATGCGATTCCCAGCCGGCTTGAGAAACTGGTGGTTAATGCTGGCGCCCATATCGAATTTTAAATAAAACTACATTTTCTTCTCATGTTCATTTCTTGTAAGAATTATAGTTCAGAAATAAATTACAAGTACTTAAAAATAGGCAGTTACTTTTCAATCACCCTGTAGACTTTCGCACTATTGTTCTACTGTGGTTCGTACCCCTATTCCCCTTGTCCACTCTGTCCCTCTGTCTGTCCCCTACAACCCTTTTATGTCCAGCTGCATTTTCAATAAACATCAGAATAACTTAAAAATTAAAAAAATAAGCACAGGGAGTGTTTCAAACTCCCCCGTTGCACAGCAAAAGTGTTCCACCACAAAAGGCATACAGACCCACCATTCTACGAGGCCATGCAGCTGAACAGGACAGGTTTAAAAAAAATAAAAAATAATAATAAATATTACAGGGAAAAGTAATTTTATGAGAATTACGTTAAAATATTACAAGAAATACGATGTTTTTGCTATATGGATATTTTCATAACGATTTTGTTTTCCTTGTATCTATTTTTTTTAAATGTATTTAATACGTTTTACATACAAAAGACAGCTGACCCAGGATGAGCGGTACAGAAAATGGGTGAATCGATTTATTTATTCCTGTACACATCTTACATTTAAAAATATATATATATATTTGCTCTGCACAAATTTTAAAAACTGCGATGGCTGGCAAGTAGTCCAAGGTGTACCCAGCCTGTCCCCAAAAGTCAGCTGTTATAGGCTTCAGCTTACCTGTGTATAGAAAATGGATGAATGACATTTTTTTTTTAACTCATAAAACTACGCTTTTTTTTGGTCTAATTTTATTCCGAAGATTTGTCATACCATTTTGATTTGAATCCTACTACTGTAATTTCATTGTCGTAGATTTCACTGACTCATCGCGACAATAATGTTCAATCTAAATGTGGAAATGTGGAGATCACGTGGCTTCTTGCCCTAAAAAGTGCTGTTTGAATGCAAGGGTGACTTCACTTCCCACTTTAAAGAGAGAGCGAGAGAGAAAGAGAGAGAGCGCTTGTCATCCGGTTTATGGTGTGCGAGAAAAAAAAAAAAAAACTAGAAAAAAAAAGAAGAGCACTACAATGGTTTGCGCCATCGAGCCAATGCACCTCGACGAGAATTGAAGTCCGCAATTAATTGAACAGCAAAAACGACCAGACGCGTTCAATGAGCAAGCTGCTTCCAATATGGACTGCACCATAAAGGTAAGTACCTGGAAGTGCTCGTTGTTGTGGACTTTCCACGCGCGCGACTCGAAGGCTTCTTCCACCCACACCGCGAGTGAGAGAGTCCCCTGCACTCTTTCCTTCTTGTACAAAATTTCCTCTTCCTTCCCGTTCGTGGTTGTATGTCGACTCTCGAATAACACAACTTAACCGCCGCATCTTTTTCTTTCCCTTCACGCTCTCCGTGAAAAAGGCGTACTAATTAGCGGGCGCAAAGAAACAAACAGCCGTTTCCCCCCCCACTCTTCTTTCTCTCTGCGCGTCGATATATTTAGTCATTTTTGTTTGTGGTTTTTGCCACATCGCAACCGAACCGAGCCACAGGCAAGGACACCACGCGTGGACTTCTTTTTTTTTCTTCTTTTTTTTTTTTTTTAGGCGCACAATTTAGAAAGACGCGTCTAAGCTGCGCGCATCGGAGCGGCAGGTGTCCCTGAAGGCACCATGGATGGGCACCGGGAGGTGATTCATTTGCAAAACCGGTATTTTACAGATTTGTATCATTCTATTTTCTTATCTGATGACTATTTGACGAATATGTGAGGTTAAAACTATCTTGAATTTTGCTTATTCTACATTAAAAACAAAAAAAGGACGCTTGATTTATAAAAAATATCCTTTGAATGCGTTAACTGATTTAAAAAACGACACTAACTTAAGAGTGCTCTTATCCAACGACCATTTTAGACGCCATTTGAACGCAAAAACAACAAAATGGACGCTTGATGATTAAAAATATCCCTCGAATAAATGTTAATTCATTATAAACGACACCAAATCAAAAGTGGTGATTTCTAACGAAAATGTTCTGTATTTGATTTTAAGTGTAAAACGACTTCTGGTTTTACAAAAAAAAGCCTCTGTCTAGATTGAGGAAGTCATATTTGGGATATATTCAAATTATAGGCGGGTCTCGTGTGATAAAGTATGACATAAATGTGACAAATTCATGTTATTATATTAACGAATATAACGGTGGAAGAACCGTTTTAATTATAACGGGTCTTCGTGTTAACCAAGTAAGTGTCACATGCACATTCTCTTGCACACAATGGCCTGCACACAGTTATTTCTCGTGTCGATTGTGTGCGTGTGTGCGTGTGTTTCGTGGAGTTTATTTTAAGTCTAATTTATAGCTGCAAACGGGAGCGCTCGTCAGGTGTCGTTATCTCAACTCTGCAGGCTTCCTGTCTCAAACCTCAGACTTTCCGCACATATTTCCGGCTGCCTGGACCATAGAGACAGAGAGTTTAAAACATACCCCAAAAAAAGGGCAAAAAGAAGCAACAAATATATATATATAATATTATAATGTTCTCCAGCAAAATAAAAATGTTTGGTCCACTACTGCAGGAAAAGTTTCAGCAGAGTGGGGGGCGGGGGGAACACACTGTTTGCAAAATCAGCTCAAGTTAACTTTTACTTCTGCTTTTTGGTGGGCCTCAGACATGCTCACAACCTTTGCACAACTTCATCTACTTGCAAAAAAAAAAAAAAAAAAAAACAACAGCAGCTCATTATATGGATAGCGTGGCTATAATAAAAAAAAAAAACACAAAAGGATGTGGATTTCGTAATGTTAAAGTAAGATTCTACAACTAAAATATAGGCTCCTCACAGCTAAGAATTGAGCAGAATTTCAACTTTCAACTTCATTATTCATTTTGGGAATGAGTAAAATCAAAACGACCAATATGGTGAAATCTCAACAAAAAGTAGCAAAATAGCAAAAATAGAAACAACTTTTTTTTTTGGATGATTGTGTCATGTTGCTAAAAAGAATAACTGTTCATATTTTGTAAAAATGTCCCACTTCTTTTTATTCTCACAAATTTGCAAAGTCTTTTTTAAGTCTTTTTTTCCCCCTAAGTGTGCAACTATGCTGTTATTCTGGTAATAGTTCGACATTATTCTTGTGAAAATACACCTTTATTCTCATAATGTGTCAAATGTATTGCGAAAATAAAAAAATAAAGATTTTTCGAGTATGATACAGTTTTAACTGACTATTTTTGTTACAAAAAACTCAATTACCTCTTTATTCTTGTTAAATGTTTATATAGCATGCAGTTACAAATATTTTTGCAACCTTTTGACTTCTCGTGGAAATTTTATTTTTGTCCAATTGTCTTTATTCCCATAGTTTTAAAAGTACAATTATGTCTTTTTTGTAAAAAAAAAAAAAAAGTGTGCACAATTATGTCATCCTCGTAATGTTTTGACTTCATTCTTATGAAAAGACGTCTTTATTCTCATAATGTTTCAAATTATTGCCTCGAATGAAATTAGAAAAATATCTGGTACAATAAAGTTTTAATTCTCTCATCATTTTCACTATTGTTGTTACAAACAGTTGTGACAATTACGCCTACTTGTAAATAAAAAAAGAAATTTTATCTTTTCTTTTTCTTAAATTAATTTACAACTTTATTCTCCCAACTTATTGTATGTTACCATTTTCTACACAACTTTAACACAATTTTGTATAACATCTTTATTTTATTTTTGTAAAATATAAGACTATTGTAATGTTTGATTTTTCTTCTTGTACGATTACATCGATTTTTTTTTATCATTTTCAACTTAATTCTGTTAAAATCTGTATTTTTCATAAAATTATCATTCTTGAAAAATATTTTTGGAATATAGCACATATATTTTGTAAAATTATAGCATTTTCACTTCATGTTCAAACTTTTTTTTTTAATTCTGACTATTGACGTAAAAATAGTTTTTTTTCCTCATAAATTTACAAGTTTCGAGTACTTTTTTTCCCCACGTTACCTCCAAAAGTAATTCCTGTGAAAAATATCACAAAAGTTTTCCTTGCAGAAGTGTACATTTATAGCCACAATGCCCCATGTTGCTGTTATGTATAAACAAGACCACGATTTTCCACCTTGGGAGGTGGAATTCAGACGTGGGAATTCCGGAAAGGCGGAACAGGGGTGTGAATTTTAACACCTGACAATCACTTCTCCCGCCCTGTTGTGTCGAAAGCGATAGCTGCTGTCAACAACTATTTTGTAAGTCATCTCAGAACGCTGGCTCTGACGTCATCTGACTACAGTGGTAACTTGACTTACAAGTTAAATTTGTTACATCAAGTAACTCGTATATCAAATAACGTGACATCAGCTGCTGAAGACAGGTTGGCGGATTAGTCTGCGTGCGAGCGTTTGTGCGTGAGTTGTGGCCTACAGCAGCTCCTTGCAAATTGTCTCGTTTTGTAATTGTGTGTTTGACTTTTTGTCCCTTTCAACAGTGTACATGCGGAAGCAACTTCGGCATTCTGCAAAACTGGTGAAAGCACTTACTTCCGGCACGGGTAAATGCCGGAACCCTATAGCAGGAGAACGGGAATGTCTTTTGTTTAACACGAGATGTCACCACAGAGCAACCAAAAATCACAATGTCCGATGTTTCGGCTTCGTTCGTGTTTGCATAAATAAACGATTTACATGTGAGACTGAGTCTTTGGCCTTCGGTGTCCAAGCTCTTCAGTTTTGGGCAAGTCTGCGTGATGCAATGCATAGCTGCTGACTTGTGTGGAAGTTGCGCTCTCACAGAACAACACGCAACGCTCGTCACAGATTTTTAGAGCTCAAAAAGGCGGTCCCAGCTCCACTCGGTCTTGGAAGCCGTTGCATTAGCTGTGGTTTTTGTGCAGCTTTGTGGTTTAAGCGAGAGAGTGATGTGCGGCTGACGATCGAAAAACAACTGCTGTCTCTCCTCTTGAGAATTAGCGGCCTCGCTAGCCGTTTGGTGCCACTTTCAGGCCGCTGTTTCACTTCTGCACATTAAAATTCGTCTGATGTAATCACTATGAGTGAGAGAGATAGAGAGAGAGAGAGAGCGGGAGAGAGAGTCAGCTGAGGGAGCAAAGAGGATATAAAGGCCTGCTTTGCTGTATGCCATTTTTTCTTAGATTAGTAAATTAACACTTGTTCGTGTAAGTCACAAAACGATATCGTAATATTTCACTAACGATAAGATCAGAGTGCAACTCTAATCCACATCAGGGGAAAACATTTACGTAACATTGCGATATGCATCTTCCACTTTATTCTGATAAAAATGCTTTTCTCATCTAATTATGTGTCTAGTTTTGACTTTATTCTAAAAAAAAAAAAATGCATGTTTTTAAAATATAATTGAGTCTATCTTCTTGTAACTTGTCACTTTATACTCGTAATGCTTCGACTCAATTGTTAAAACGAAAAAGAATTCTCATACAATGTCTGTACATCTTTATTTTCATAATGTTTCGACCTTATTCTCAAAATAAGACTCTCGCACCATTACGTCTTTACTCTCCTAACATATCAACTTTACACGTAAAAATAAATAAATAAATAAATAATTGTCACCCAATTTCATACAACCCCGATTCCAATGAAGTTGGGACGTTGTGTTAAGCAGAAATAAAAACAGAATACAATGATTTGCAAATCCTATTCGACCTATATTTAATTGAATACACTACATAGACAAGATATTTAATGTTCAAACTGATAAACTGTATTGTTTTTAGGAAATAATCATTAACTTAGAATTTTATGGCTGCAACACGTTCCAAAAAAGCTGGGACAGGGGGCGAAAAAGACTGAGAAAGTTGAGGAATGCTCATCAAACACCTGTTTGGAACCTCCCACAGGTGAACAGGCTAATTGGGAAAAGGTGGGTGCCATGATTGGGTATCAAAGGAGCTTCCCTGAATTGGCTATTGTGTCATTCACAAGCAAAGATGGGGCGGGGTTCACCTCTTTATGAACAAGTGCATGTGAAAATAGTCGAACAGTTTAAGGACAATGTTCCTCAACGTACAAGTGCAAGGAATTTAGGGATTTCATCATCTACGGTCCATAATATCATCAAAAGGTTCAGAGAATCTGGAGAAATCACTGCATGTAAGCGGCAAGGCCGAAAACCAACATTGAATGCCCGTGGCCTTCGATCCCTCAGGTGGCACTGCATCAAAAACCGACATCAATGTGTAAAGGATATCACCACATGGGCTCAGGAACACTTCAGAAAAAAAATGTCAGTAAATACAGTTCGGCACTACATCTGTAAGTGCAACTTGAAACTCTACTATGCAAAGCAAAAGCCATTTATCAACAACACCCAGAAACGCCGCCGGCTTCTCTGGGCCCGAGCTCATCTATGATGGACTGATGAAAAGGGGAAAAGTGTTTTGTGGTCCAACGAGTCCACATTTCAAATTGTTTTTGGAAATTGTGGACATCGTCTCCTCCGGGCCAGAGAAGAAAAGAACCAACCGGACTGTTATGGACGCAAAGTTCAAAAGCCAGCATCTGTGATGGTATGGGGCTGTGTTAGTGCCAATGGCATGGGTAACTTACGCATCTGTGAAGGCACCAGTAATGCTGAAAGGTACATACAGGTTTTGGAGAAACATATGCTGCCATCCAAGCAAAGTCGTTTTCATGGACGCCCCTGCTTATTTTAGCAAAACAATGCCAAACCACATTCTACACATGTTACAACAGCGTAGCTTCGTAGTAAAAGAGTGCGGGTAGTAGACTGGCCTGCCTGCAGTCCAGACCTGTCTCCCGTTGAAAATGTGTGGCGCATTATGAAGCGTAAAATACGACAATGAAGACCCCGGACTGTTGAACAGCTGAAGCTGTACATCAAGCAAGAATGGGAAAGAATTCCACCTACAAAGCTTCAACAATTAGTGTCCTCAGTTCCCAAACGTTTATTGAATGTTGTTAAAAGAAAAGGTGATCTAACACAGTGGTAAACATGACCCTGTCTCAGCTTTTTTTGGAACGCGTTGCAGCCATAAAATTCAAAGTTAATTATTATTTGCTATAATTAAATATAGGTCGAACATGATTTGCAAATCATTGCATTCTGTTTTTATTTATGTTTAACACAACGTCCCAACTTCATTGGAATTAGGGTTGTATTTATTGTTGTAATGTTTTGAGCTGAGAAGAATGGAGCGGGAGATCGAAAGACGGATCGGTGCAGCATCTGCATTGATGCAAACTCTGTATCGGTCTGTCATGGTGAAGAAGGATTCGATTTACCGGTCGATCTACGTTCCCACCCTCAAGAGTTGCGGGTCGTGACCGAAAGAACATGATCGCGAATGCAAGCGGCCGAAATGAGTTTCCTCAGTAGTGTGTCCGGGCTCTCCCTTAGCGATAGGGTGAGAAGCTCGGTCATCCAGGAGGGCGTCAGAGTCTAGCCGCTGCTCCTCAGCATCGAGAAGAGCCAGATGAGGTGGTTCGGGCATCTGGTTAGGATGCCTCCCCGGAAGAGCTGGACGTAGTGGTTGGGGAGAGGGAAGTCTGGGCTTTCCTACTTAAGCTACTGCCCCCGCAACCCAACACTGGATAAGCAGAAGAAAATGGATGGATGGATGTTTTGAGTTATTCTCGTGAAAATATATAATATTTTCTTGTATAGTTATGGCTTTACTCACATTTTAACGTTATACTCGTAAGAAAGACTTTTCGTACAATTACATTTTTATCTTAACGTCTCAACATTATCGTTAGATTGCAACTTTTTTTCTGCATAAAAGGTTATAAGTCTCGTAATGCTTTGACTTAATTTTTGTAAAAAGTTTTGACCAGTATATTTTTACAACACAGCTACAATCAACAAACTGGGACAAACACATCACAATATTCTTGTGTAAAAAAAACAAAAAACAAAAAACAAAAAAACACTTTCTTGTACAATTGCATCGTTATTCTCAATACCTATTTGTTTGTCAATGTTTGAACATCCCCAAAAAAATTCTCAGATAACTAACTAACTAGCTAGCTAGCTTGCCAACTAATGAGCTATCTAACTAAAATGCCACTTGTTTTGCATTTTCGTGCCTGTTAACAAACCAACTCACTAATGTTGATTAAAACCATACTGCTTGGCCTTGATGTTCAAATTGTTGATGATATTTTATGTTATAATCGGCATAATTCAAAGTTTTGCGATCAATTTACCCACATAGATTATCAAAGGTTGTCAGCCATGTGTATTAGAAGAAAGTAACGACCAGCTCTGTTCTTGACTGTGGGTTGCGATTCCTTCTTCATCGTAGCTGACTTACAGAACAGTCGTCGTTGTAAAGCATGCTTTTCTTGCTCGTTTTGATGCAATGTGTTGACAGTATGCTGTGAATAGCAAGATTTCTTCAAGTTGTGTGTTTTTATGGCATATTTGAATCGGGTGCTTATTCTGTGAGAGTGCGAGACTGAATTTTAGTTGTGGATGACTTGAATAACAAACTTCCTTCTTTCAAGGTGATGGATGACGATAGTGGTGTAAGAATATGTGGTACGTGGAAAGCAAGTTCAGTTACTGCTGTACTTACTTTTCTTTCATTCGGTTATAGTTATGGCCTACAGGGGTTTTTTGTACAAATATTTACTGACTTAGCGTAGGTTAGTGATGGACTACGACGGGGCATTCTGAATTGCGTACAAACAGAATTCCATTGTAAACCGAGGACCCCCCCCCCAATCAAAATTTGGTTCCAAACCGACTTAAGAGTGCATAAGCTGACAATGGTAAAGTTTATTTAAGGAGCTAATATTGGATGCGAAAACAAAAATTAGGAATGTTAGCAAACGGACACCTTTTGCTTGGGATTTCTTGAATCAGCATCAAAGCTAAAATCCGAAACGTTTCTTGTTTAAAGAGTTAAGCTAGCGTTTTTTTTTGTTTTTTTTTAAGTTTCCAAAGTGATTTTTAGCAAACAATTGTTTGTTTGTGATCATGTGTTGGCTCCAGATCGAGGACAGGTGCAACAACTGCTGCAGTGTTAGAGGACGTTGTTTCTTGCATTCTGTGCGTCTGCCCTTGGGCTGGACATCCATCCATCCATTTTCTGAGCCGCTTATCCTCACAAGGGTCGCGGGAGTGCTGGAGCCTATCCAAGCTATCATCTTTTGGGGGGTTAGAAAGTCAATATTTATATATTTTTTGGTTCTGTAAAATATTTAGCAAAGGTCGCTTTGGCTCACCTATACAACTACATTAGAAAATAGTGTTTCGGTGTTACTTTAAAATGTGAGGCGTATGTATGGTTAAATTGTTTAACATTTAAAATGTAAATTTATTAAGGATCTGCTGAATGTTTTGACAAAAGGGATTTTTTTTCCCCAAAAGGAAGCACTTAGTTTCATCTTATCTGTAAAATAAACTATATTCATTTCCATTATTTCTGTGGAAGTTGAAGGTTAATGCTGGAGAGGTTGGGGTGGGTGGGACTGTTTCAAAGCTGTTTTAATATCAGGAGAAATAAAGGAAATCGAACCATGCATTTTATTTTCCTTATTAGGGTCACAGGTGAGCTAGACCCCATCCCAGCTGACTTTGAGAGGCGGGTACATCCTGGACTGGTCGCCAGTCATTTGCAAGGCTAAAGCAAATCCCAGAATGGAAGAAAAAAAACAATAAGCAAATCCAGTACCATTTGCCTTTTCTATAAGTGAGGGGTGGGTGGGGGTGGGGTCCATTAAAATCATCATCATAAAACAACCTTGAAAGATAACGCTTGGTGTTTTCCCAGTGTTTTTTATGTTATCACAATAGAAGGCATTATTAGTCGTCGCAATAGAGCTACAAGACAAGCGAAATCAACAACAACAATCGTTTTGCTGTCCAATGACCTTGCCTTCCCACTACCGCCACCACCCTTGACCACGGGGTGTTTTGCAGATTTCAAATGACCCACATCTTTTCAACTTCCTCTCCGTGGGCCCGTGCCAAAAGGTTTTGCCGCACATGGCGGCCAGGTTTCCTGTCGGCCGCTGAAAAAGCACAGCGCTGACGTACGAGGCCCAAAAGACAATGCTCGGCTCCTCTAAACAAACACGCTTCTCAGGCTCCGGATGTCGTCGTAGTTGTTGTGGTCTCCGCGCAGGCGCATCAACACGCCGTGCCATCTTAAGCTTGGTCAGCAAGCGCTGAAGGGACTGAAATCCACCGCAAACCCAACCTTATCGACAACGCGCCTAAAGCGCCAAATCAACTTTTCTAGTATTTGGGATGTAACATTGTCTCTTTGGTGCCTCAGTAAACATGTGAAATATGAATTAAAATCATCCACGCATTCCTGAGTTTCAGACGCTTTTTTGCAGAGAGGCCTTAAATCAGGTCATTCAAATTTCTTGAGCTTATCTACGTCACTAGCGAAGCTCACCGCCTTTCCGCTCGCGAGCTAGCGCCGTCAACATAAACACGTGTGCTCTCACAAGTGGGTCTTCTAGACGGAGACAACCAATCAGTGGAAGGGGGGGCGGGCTTAGCCAAATATGGACAAAACTGGATCAAACAGAAGTAGGTTTCAAAGGGGCCTTTTCTGGACACTTGTACATGACAAAACCGAGGTGTTTTTTTTTTTTTTTTTTAATTAAATTGACACTTTTATAGTAAGTCCATGTTAGCGAGTTACTCTAAGGAAGTCTAAATAGCCAAAATACGGGACCTTTAAAATGCGGTCAAAGACTACTGATGCTTTTCAAAGACTATGTCATCTCACACCTTGACACGTCTTCAGATCTTTTCTGACATCAGTTTAGTAGGAAATCTTGAGGGGAAAAAAACAAAAACCGAGTTGCTAAGATTGTGGAGTAAGCATTTTATATATATATTTTTAAAAGAATATGCTTTTTTTTTTTAACCAGCAACATTTTTATATTGATCACAGCATAGACATGATTGCACAAAATCCTACTGAACTGAAAGTGCAAAAAGTGTTTTTTGTTATTGCAAGCCTGATTTACTCATTTATTTCTTCGTTATTGACTTTCTATTGATGGCCAGGACTCTACAATTTGTATTATGAAGGCAGGGATGAGATCCATAGAGGCAAAAATAAAGGTGTAGATATTGTACTGCGGGCGTCACGGTGGACGACTGATTAGCACATCTGCCTCACAGTTCTGAGAACCGGGTTCAAATCCGGCCTCGTCTGTGTGGAGTTTGCACGTTCTCCCCGTGCCTGCGTGGGTTTTCTCTGGCTACTCTGGTTTCCTCCCATATCCCCAAAACACGCATGGTAGGTTAATTGAAGACTCTAAATTGCCTGTAGGTGTGAATCTGAGTGTGAATGGTTGTCTGTTTATATGTGACCTGCGATTGGTAGGCGACCAGTTCAGGGTGTACCCTGCCTCTTGCCCAAAGATAGCTGGGATAGGTTCCACCGTTTGTGATTAAATATCCGTTGAGATTAAATATCCGTTGCTTAAAGGCTTACAATACCGCAATACTGATGCCATTCTTAAACCGGTCTAAGGCATTTTGCATTATTTGTTAGCATGAAGCTAAACACACTTTCTAAGGCAAAGCTACGTGTTTGTTTTAAATACACAACATGTAATTCTTTGTTTTATGTTTAGTATGACAGTAAACTTCAGCTGGAAGTGACAAATAGCTTGAAGTCTCTTTAAAAAGAAAATAAAACAATTCTGCCAAACTGCTACTTGTTGTAAAGTGAGTTGAGCTGAATTCACTTCCGAATACAGTGTTCGTATCTCATTTTTGTTTTCGCAAGTCAAAGCAAACAAAATCGGCCGGACAACGGCTCTTATCTCGAAAAACCTGTTCGTCGGGTCACTCGTATCTCAAGGCACCACTGTAAGAAGAAAAAAAAACATTCTACTAAATTCTCATGAAAACACGCACAAAACACAAATAGATTTTTCAGGTGGTTTAACAAGCCACTTCCTGGTGCAGAAGATAAGGCCATGGGACAGTACCATTTTTGATGGGTGGCAAGCTGGTTAGAGCGTCAGCCTCACAGTTCTGAGGATTTTGTTATCCTCCTTGTCATGTGCACAATTTTTTCAGCAATTTTTTGCAGCAATTAGTGGTGGTTACTTGAACAAAAGTGTGTGTGTGTGTGTGTGTGTGTGTGTGTGTGTGTGGAGGGTGGGGTCATATTTGTCCTTTTGTAGATTAGCAGGTCACTTTCTGGTTCATAGACAATGAGATGCCGGGATCGTACATTTTTTATTCTGGGGCGGGGAGGTGGTTACCTGAACAAAATTGGGGGGGAAAAAATCATAGCGCACCATATAAGACTATCATTTGCTCCCTGGGGCATGGACAAAATCCCAATGCCTGTTTAGCAAAGGATTGTACTGGGACTGTACCAGTTTTTATTCTGGGCTGAAAAAATTTTGGAGCTCCATATTTGTCATCCATTTTTTAACGTAACTTTCTGGTTCATGTTTTGACAGGATGAAAACTGCAAAAAGTGAAAATTAATGTGAGAAACATTATGACCAATGAAATAATTGTAACATAATTAGATTTTTATGTATTAATTTTAAGGATAAATAAATACATTTTATTACTTCTTAATTTTAATAACATTGATGATATTCGGGGTGAGTATTCGTCTGACCAACTATAGGCAAAATGAATGATCAATCAATACATTTGTAAACATTTTTGTAGTTTACTATTAATGAATTTTGGGTAATTTACTATAAATACTAGGGATAACCATTTGATTATGATCAACAATGAAGAAAATATGTACTTTTCCATTGAGTAATTTTAGCTTACTTAATACTAGGGATACACATTTGATAAGATCAACTACAGGAAAATGATATTTGATTTTTGTTAAGTTAGCAATATGAGCATTTGACTATGATCAACTATGGGGAATATTACTGATATTTTTATTAAATAATTTTAGTTAAGTTACTTTACTCATACTATGGATAAGTATTTGACAATGATCTACTGTGGCGGAAAACTAATGACCAAGTAATTTGTTTATGTATTTTTTATTGATCAATTTTAATTAAAGACTATTAATTCTTACTTTTTTAATGAAGACAATTTGAACAAGCCCACAACCCTAGTGAGGATAAACAGTAAGGAAAATGGATGGATGGAAAATTCTAACAAAATAAACTGTTCTTCGAATGACAAAGTCATTACGACCAACTCAGCAGTGCCTCTGCTGGTTGTGGCCGAGAAGTGCAGCTCCATTTTTCCTCAGCATTGTTGTTCTTGTCGCAACTTTTGGCTTCTCCTATTAGAGGTCGCCACAGCGAGTCACTCGCATGTTTGAGTTTCACAGTTTTACAGATTCACACAATTCATAATTTACACAATTGACAGGATTCTTTACAATCAATCACTATATAGTGCCTTCTAGTTCATTAAAAGTATTGTAATAAATGTGAAATGGGATCCTACCATTTCTGGGATTGGGTGAAAACTGTGAAAAGTTAAAAATAATTCCTGAACTCACAACTTTGAGAGTCTTAGCAAGAATGTAATGCTTCCTCCTTGGTGGATGCCACACATCCTTGTGGAAATTGGTGGTGTTGCTTTGGTGAAACCCTGCTAACAAACCAACAAATGGCAATCAAAACAATACTTGAAGGTAACCAGGAAGCACATTAAAATAGCCACTGACCCAGCGGCCGTGTTGCACAGGAAGCGCTGTCTGTGGTGAGTGAGGACCAGCCCATATACGAGCCGCCCTACACCGCCACCATGCACATGAAGGCGGAGATGACGTCGCCAGGCGGATTCAAGCAGAGTCCAGAGCCCGCCGAGTCCAACTGGCTGCCCGCCGCCCTCACCGCGCAGAAGAGGAGCGAACACGTCAACGGAACTAAGTGAGTCAGGGCGGGCCATGGGGGAACCCGACAAGGACGGGAGAGGGGGCTTTGTCACAGTCCAGGGTTTTTCCATTGACTAAAACATTCCCTGATCCTGTTCCGAATGCATTACTATTACGGCACAACTTGCCCATTTAGTTTAAAATTGGAGTCATTGCATTCCAAAGAAAATACATCTCCAGAATTTGAATTAAATTACGAACAGTGCAGAAAAGCTTTTGACTCTGAAGGACTAAGACAAAATCTTTTTTAAAATTATTAATCTTAATTTACTGTGTATTGTCTATAAATATATCTGTTATTAGAAACAAGTAATATTTTCTATGTACTAAATTTGCTACATTTATTTTATGAAGACTGAAGATAAGCATTTAAATACATTTGACCATGGGGAAATAAATGAATAGATTTTTTGAATAGATTTTTTTAACATACAGTATTTAAAATAATTTTAGCCAAAAATCAATGATCAATGACCCATTTTTAAAACCCATTTTTTAAGGGTTTTACATTTGTTATGTATTCATTTTGATAAAATAATTTTATCAATAATGACAAACTTGACTATGATTGACGAGTGAAAATGAATGATCAAAGAATAATGTTTTTCAAATAATTTTTATTTCATTTATGACACTCTTTTGCGATTAAGGACCATACAAACAAACCTGACTTGACATTAATTCATTTTAAATAATGACATTAAATATTTTAAAATTTTTTAAATAAATTAAAATTATTAATTGTAATAACATAGTCATACTTGGGATGAGAATTTGACAATAATCCACAAGGGGGGAAATGAATGATTAATCATTAAAAAAAAATATATATATATATACACTATTTTTTTTCATTGTAAATTTCCTGGATATTTACCTGTATACAACTTAACTATAAAAAAAAGTACAAATATGTATTTATTATTTATTTAAGATAATAGTTTGTTTTTTGTCCACCAAGATAACATTTGCAATCAAAAATTAAAAACCTTCGGCAAACTAAACTGTTCACCAATTACAACTTTCATTACAACTGACTCAACAGCACCTCTGCTGGCTGCAGCCAAGAAGTACAGCTCTATCTTGCCTCACTGTCGTTGTTGTGACTTTCCCATCAGTGGTCGCCACAGTGAGTCACTCGAGTGATTTTTACAGTTTCTTGTCTATGTATTTTTATTTACTTTTATTTTGCTTTGTCTTAATCTATCAGCTGCCCTTTCGGCATGGGAATTGAGAAGCTGTTCTCTATTGCCTAAATAATACATTTGTTTGGCATAGATTTACAGCTTCACACAATTGACACTCCCTACAATCAATTAATCAACTAATATCTTATAATGTCCATCCCTACTAAACTGAACTGAACTTAATGTACTGTATACGGTGGGTTGACATGCTAAAAAGAGGTACAGGCAACCTACGGCCTGTGGACCATATCTGGCCTTCAAGAGCATTTGATTCAGCCCTAGAGGAAAAAAAATAAAATAAAAATTATTTAGTATGGCACTGATGCTAAAACATAATTCCAGTGTCCCTCCATGTGTTGTAGCCACGAGTCCCCAGTGGACTGCAGCGTCACAAAGCGCTCCCGGCACATGAGCAACGACGGTGTCCCGATGGCATACCAGTCTTCGTACCCGGAACCCCGCGTCAGCCCGCCGAACGTCACCTCGCCCAGCATTACCACCACGGAGGAGAAGCGTGTCATTGTACCTGCAGGTGAGCAGACCACCCGCAGTCACTCTCCAACCCAGAATACCAGAAGTTAGATGCCTTCCTAAAGTACATGGATCCAGACCAACAATGGATACAAGAAGTCTCCACACCCCTGTTCAAATGCCAGGTGTTTGTGATGATGATGATGATTAAAAAAATTAAAATAAAAAATACCAAGCTAAATCATTTCAAAACTTTTGGGATGTGGTTGTGTTAAAAATTAGCCAATCACATTTAAATTCATGTAAAATGGGGGTCAGCACACACCTGCTACCAGTTAAAGTACCTCTGATTAACCCCAAATAAAGTTCAGATGTTCTAGTAGGCTCTTTCTTACATTTCTGTAGTCACATCTTGCATCACAAGCCATGGTCCACAAAGAGAGCTTCCATAGCAACAGGGACGTCATTATTTAAAGGTATCAGTCAGGAGAAGGGTAGAAAAGAATTCCCAAGGAATTAAATGTACCATGGAAAGACAGTCAACATCAAGTGGAGAAAATATGGCACATCAGTGGAATTACCAAGAATCTGATATCCCCCCAAAATGAAATGAAAACTGATCAGGGAGTCTGCCAAGAGGCTGACAGAAAAATCGAAGGAACTGCGCCAATATCTGGCAAGTGCTGACTGTTTAGTATGTCTGACAACAATCTTCCGTCTTCATCATACGCCTGGGCAAGGGGGGTAGGGTGGGAAGACGGAAGCCTTACAAAGAAAAACATGCAAGCCTGGCTACATTTTGCAAAAACAATTAAAATCTCCCAAACGCATGTGGGAAAATGTGTTATGGTCCGAGGGGAGACAGGGGAGGGAAAATGAATTTAAAAAAAAAATACAAATAAAAAAAAAGTGGAACTTTTTGGCCATAATTCCGAAAGGTATGTTTGGCACAAGCAGCATGGTGGGCGACTGGTTAGAGCGTCTGCCTCGCAGTTCCGAGGACCGGGATTTTGGGCTGATTATCTTCAGCTGGAACTGGGGCCAGCTCCGTACACCTCCACTAATAAGAGGGTGTGCACACATGTGAAACCACATTATTTCAGTTGGTTATTTTTACTTCCACTTGAAAAGATAAACAAACAATAATAAAGTTGAACAGTATAACTGCTGTGGCGGCACGGTGACGACTGGTTAGCACATCTGCCTCACAGTTCTGAGGAACTGCGTTCAAACCCAGCCTTGCCTGTGTGGAGTTTGCATGTTCTCCCCGTGCCAGCGTAGGTTTTCTCCAGGTACTCCGCTTTCCTCCCACATCCCAAAAACATGCATTTTGATTATACACCATTTTGATATGATTTACCTTAAACCTTTTTTAATACCTATGACACCTGGTGTTAATGTGGGGCCATTAACATTGCATCGTCAAAGAGAGCAAGCCATTTTAAACACTTTATTTTGGTGAATAACTAAAAATAAATATCAATAAAAAATACATACCCACATGAGGACTGACCAATAGTATCGATTTGTGAAAAAATATTACATTTGCCAAATTTGGACCTAGGAGGCGTCGGCCCGACGCAAGCAATTCGTTTATTATGCAGAGTTCAAAAAACATTTTATAATTTGATAAATGTTAGTTTGTATCCTTCCAGCTCAGTGTGAAAATCAAAAGCAAATACCAAAAAATGTTATTTTATTCGATAGTAAATTTACAACCAAATCCTAAAATACCACAGTATGTTTTAGGTTATTGAGACTGTTTGAGCTCATTCAGTAATTCTATAATTTTTTGATACCGCTCTTGCATTGGACCTAACAGACTGTGCAGAGATGGTTGCTGGTGCGCATTTCAGTGAGTCAGTCGGATTTTCCCCCATTCAAGTCTTGAGGAATCTGACGAGACTCGCCAGGGAGTCAGCAATTGCGTTATAATACGTGGATATTGCCTCAGAGCGGTGTGTATTTGAACAATTGGGAACACCTAAAAGATTTGTGAGGACGGCATCTCCAGCACATTATTACGGGCACCGCAAAGGTGCGCTCATTGTTTTGCTACTGGAAATGACTCACCCTTTCCTGAGGTGACACATTTTGTTTGGGGACATCATCAATTCATTAGGTTTCTGTCTGACATATTAACAGATTACTATGCACAAGACTCGTGTAGCTGCCACTACAACTAAACTTTGTTAAAAGGCTACATACTGTACTTTTCCCTATTGTTTATACTGGGCTAAGTAGCATAGAATGATGTCACCATAAAATAGAGTCAAATTTGAAATAGATATGACCTTTAACATGGACACGTAACATTCAACATGCTCAGAAACTTGAGGGAATCTGCAGTTTTGAGGAAACCACATTTGAGACTAAAAAAATAAATTTAAGCCCACTTTGATAAAGTTTAAGATGTATCATTCACTAAATATGAGTGGGCGACATGGGCTCAATAATAAAGTATATGACAATATAAGACCTTCGAAACATTAGATTTAAGGATGATGTGTCATTTTTAAAAATAATTAAGGCCTTAATTTTGTAAAATAATAATTATATCCACTATCAAATCCTCATAAGTATCTGATATTTAGTACCCTTTTATTAAACTTTAGAAATAGGCAAAGCCCAAAATGTCCTAAATTGATTAATTTTGAAAATTAATGATTGATTGTTTTGTTTTTTGAAAAAATCCTCATCATTATAATGATCCCTGGGGGAGTTTTGTAAAAGCAGTTGTCTGTCTGGCTGTAGCGCAACTTCCCGAGGTTGACCACTTGCTGTCCTGCTTTATATCGCAAACTAGTTTAAACTGAAACAACAGTGCCTCTGCTGGTTACAGCCAAGTACCGCACTCTATTTCACCTCAATTTCTTCAATCAACAATCAATTCCACACAAAAGCTCAAACCTTAATGAGCCGTTTACACTGTCTATCCCAACTTTGGCTGTCACTGACAGTTGAGAAATATGCGGTATTTGCCCTTTATCAATGCTTCACTATCATCCTCCCTGTCAGATCCCGAGGTGTGGACACAGGACCACGTGCGTCAGTGGCTGGACTGGGCCATCAAAGAGTACGTCTTGGAGGAAGTGGACGTCATGCTCTTCCAAGCGCTGGACGGCAAGGCCCTGTGCAAGTTGACAAAAGAGGACATGATGCACCTCACCTCCGCCTACAATGCCGACATCCTGCTCTCGCACCTCAATTACCTCCGGCAGAGTATGGCCTCGCCCTTCCTCCCTCCTGCTATTTTTTTATTTTTACTTGAAATTGGACAGCCAAATAATTTCATGCTTCCAATAAATAAGGCGATAATGATTATATTGGTTGCGGCCAAGGAGTGGACTCCATTGTGCCTCAATTGTTTCAAGAGAGAATTGAATCAACAATTAACCAATTACTTTGCACATTCCTAGCAGCAATTTCATATGTATTGACTATATTTGTATCACACCGAACATAAAACTGACAGTCTTGATCTTGTCTTCAGGTAGTCCGACTTTCTCGTACTCCTCAAATGCCTCCACCAACACGCCGCAACCACCCCCACCGCAGCCTCGGCTTCAGGTCAAAACAGGTGAGACGCCAAATTTTACATGTAATCAATAAAATTTACTACCTACCTATTTAAAAGCCTCAAAAACTTGACCATTGAGATTTTAAGATGGCAACATGTTAATCAAAGGTTTGCCTCATCGGTTTGCACAAATTGGCTTAATTGTTTAAATGTGAGTAAACACCTCTCCAAATGTTCTTTCAATCCATCAAGCTAGCATTTATAGACAATCTTATGAAGTCAATACTTGAAGTTAGGTTTCAGTCAGTACATTTACATGTGCTGGCGAAAACCCTAACTTTTACATTAAATTGATTCAAACTCGAATTATTTCAAATTAGGGGTTGTAACGGGAGACAAAAATATTGCGATTCGACAGTGTAAACAAACTCACTTTATTGTAGTTCATGCAGACATAGTAGACATACTTCCAATAGCATAATCACCCCTGACCTCCACCCCCAAAGACTGAACTGCACTGTTCGTTTACAATGTAGATCTTTATCTAATCTGTTCATTGTGATCACTCGGTGCGCCTCTATATCATATCCCAAAAAAAATTTAAAACACATGTATCGTTAACATACTGTGAAAGCTGTAAATTTTACTGCGATAGATTTTCTACGTACTAAAAGCCGTAAAACCACACACAGACTATTCGATTGGATAATGCACGCAACATTTCCGCGTTTGGGGTACGTCCGCGTGCTAACATCCGGGCACCAGGAAAATGCATAGCGATAACAATGACAGCATCAAACCCGTCGAAGTACACTCGCTTTCGGCTGGAGCTACATAAAGTTACTGTGAATGAGGCATTAGTTGTATAATTGCTATAGTTCTCCAATCAAAAGGTTCCAAAGCCGTTCGCAGTTTCACAGTACATGCAACGTACTTTTGTACGTGTGTACTTAAGACTTGCATGGCTTAACCACGGCTTAAGAACAATCACAACCGTAACAAAGTGCTGTAAATAAAGATTGAACATAAACAGAATATAAAGCCTTTATTGTCATTGTATGGTGCAGATACAACGAAATCGGGGTTATGAAGACATAAAACAATAAATAAAATAATATTGACAAGCATATACCACGGGCAGCATCAATGTTCTCGCGGCTCGAATATTTCTTGATCTCTCTTTGTAGCGGGAGCGGCTGGCAGTGGATCAGCCAGCCAATGTGGGTTTCTCCATTAAAATAATACGATGTGTGGTGATGAGCGCCAATTGTTTTCAACCCAAAGGTGTGTGGGCAGTGAGTCTTGAAGCTAAAATTCTCACTCTGGTCGCAGCTGGTGGTGTTGCGCCTCTGATGTGTCGGAAGCCGGTAAATGGCCAGGTCAATTTCGTCTCCCCATCCCGCATTCGGAAGTAGGCTTCAGATATGCCACCACTAGATGGCGGCAGCGAATGTCACAACATCCGCCCAGAAGATGTAACTGTCGTAAGATCAAAGACGGGCTGCGATGGGCATCGAGCAGTGTCCAAAATGGAGAGAAAGCCTGCCTCTTTGCCGATGGTTTCTAGAATTTTGACCCGATAGTGGTAGTGTTCAGAGGTGCATTGAATCGGGTAAATTCCCACTAAAGGCCTTGGCACCAAATGCACGGCCCGCCACTGTAACTACATCCCGTCAGTCTAGATTAGAACAGCATTTTGTACACAAATTTGAATGAAAATAAGTGTTCATACATGACAATTTCAGTACATAAGTCAGCTAAAGTGTGGTGTTTTTCAACTCTTGTTCACCAACTAAAGTCACACCCTGAACAAACGGTAACCTTTAGAGGTTTTGAGCTGTTTTTTCCAACCATGGTTCTACATCGCATCAGTCACATCCAGTCTCAGTTTAAACTCCAAATTCTCATCTTATCGCAAACAAACAAGAGAGCGGGAACGACAGAGGCGTCTCGAAACAATGTGCTGAGAGTTCAGAGCCGTGTTACATAGTTTCACGAGTCTAAAGAGGTTCCTTGGCACAACACTGGCCTCAACTGATGAATCCCAAACTCAACAGGCCGTTTCAGGCAGGAAGCAGCTGCAATGGCACAGGAAGTGGGGGTGGGGGGGTTGGCAGTGGGTGGGGTATAGGTCGCACTGCTGGGACACAACTCACAATCTGGTGGAGACAGAGGTGGCCTAAACAAAAGAACGCTCACCCAAGAAACTACGGGGTCATCGCAAGACCTCTCGACTTCTTATCGTCTTACACGTCCATTTACGGGCTTCCTTCCCACTGCAGCTTCAATGGTCACTTCAAAAGATTTTGCTGATGCTTAACAACCACAAGTCTCGTTCCTCGTACTCATCAGTCTCATTGTCTTGTTCTGCGCAGAGAGCAGTTTTGATGAGATCGGCCGCAGGAACAGCTGGACTACCAACAGCATGACGGTAGTGCCCAAAGGTAAGAAAAGACATCGGACTCGTGTATGGACAAGATTCATTTCAACACCGCTGCGGTCTTCTTCTTGGTAGGTTCCACCATGGAGCACCAACACAGCAGAGTGACGGAACCAGCGCCAAGAATCGGCCAAGGTGTGATTTGTCACAAGCCATTTAAACCTACTGAAAGGAACGCATAATGAAGTGCAGCCAATGCTAACATAGCCATGATAAAATGGAAACTAAGATGGCACCAGCTGGTATGAAAGCTTACACATAACCTAACAGCGGAACCTCCAAGACCAAACCATCCATTCAGTGACACTGTTGACTGTCAAGTTGTTCCAATTTCCAAACTATTTTACCAAAAGGAAATAATGTAAAGTGAATTCTGTTTCCATCGTAAAAACCTTCATTAAGTCTACAGCCGTGTTTTACAGCCCTGTAAAGTGAAAACATCTGCAGAATTCGACACACTACAGAGAAGAGTGTTGTTAACAACCCTGTTACATTTTAATATTGGGAGGGGAAAAAAATAAATTTAAAAAATCTAAATAAATTAATAAAATCAAGCCATTGTCTCTGCTCTCAAATGCTGTGGGTGTATCCACTGAATATGTGAAACCACGCACCACTGAAAAAAATAGTCGTGCATCTTTCTTATGGCTATCCATCCCTACATGTTTGAGCCGTGAAAATATATCCTCTTACAGCCTCCAGTGGCTGGATTATATATCACGTTTGCATTGCGGGGCTTTTCCATGCAACGATGAGAGGCGCTAGCCACCAGCTAGCTTGTAAACTAACAGGTTAGTGCCTAGTAATAACAACTAGAGGTCTATTCACAAATTCTATCTAAAGGCCATTACCCTACTCTGAAAGTGCGAGTGATCAGAGAGGAAATTTTGAGTTGAATTGTGTGAGATACTGTATTACAGTGGCGGCTGGTGTTTTCTACAGGGGGCGCTACATACACACACATAAACACATATCCATCCATCCATTTTCTCTACTGCTTATCCTCAGTATTGTCGCGGGCGTGCTGGAGTCTATCCCAGCTATCTTCGGGTGAGAAGGGGGGTACACCCTGAACTGGTCGCCAGCTAATTGCAGGGCTCATATAAACAAACAACCAGTCGCACTCACATTCACACCTACGGGCAATTTAGAGTCCTCAATCAACCTACCACGCATGTTTTTGGGATGTAGGAGGAAACCGGAGTACCCGGCGAAACCCACGCAGGCACAGGGAGAACATGCAAACTCCACACAGGCGAGATGTATATATAATTATTTAACTTTTTTTCTTATTCAAGGTAGTGACTCACCTGACCGGTAGGGCGGCGCCCCTAGTGCTCTTATTGACCAGCCGCCACTGCTGTATTATAAAACTACAATACAGTCAAACTTAACCCTTTGAAGACATCTGACAAACATTTAACAGGGAGAAGGTGCAATACTGACACCTACTGGAGTTTTTCAGTACTGCTGGAATTAATAGATCTTAATCAGTAGCAAGCCCACGATTTTTGTTTCGTTTGACTTTTGATGCCTCTTTTTCCCACAAAATTTGATAGACCCGCAAATTTTACAGCTATTTCAATGTTTAAATTTGAATGTGTATATAAGCACCATTGGCACAGTTGATTCAATCTCAACTAATTTGCTGTCAAAAGACAACATGATGTCAGCTATGGGAAGTTGAAATACTGTACATCTGTAGGTATCCTCAGGGCATTATTCTCAACACAACTTTATTTATAGAGCACTTTAAAAAACAGCAGCTGCAACAAAGTGCAGTACATAATCGAAAACAGAAAAATTAATGAAAAATAATGAATACATTAAAAAATATTGACTGGTTAGCACATCTGCCTCACAGTTCTGAGGACCGGGGTTCAAATCCCAGCCCCGCCTGTGTGGAGTTTGGATGTTCTCCCCGTGCCTGCGTGGGTTTTCTCCGGGTTCTCCGGTTTCCTCACACATCCCAAAAACATGCATGCTAGTTTGATCGGAAACTCAAAATTGCCCTAAAGTGTGAATGCGTGTGCGAATGGTTGGTTATTTATATGTGCCCTGCAATTGGCGGGCGACCAGTTTAGGGTGCACCCCGCCTCTCGCCCGAAGACAGCTGGGATAGGCTCCAGCACGACCGTGACCCTTGTGAGAATAAAGCGGTACAGAAAATTGATGGATAGAAATTTTCCCGAGTAAATAAACAAACTCCTGCAGTGCCTCCTGTGTGCCTTTAGGCCAAACTGTCACAGTCCTAATGTCGCCACCTGCTGTTCTGCCAGCGGCCCTGTTGGTGGTCTCAAGGCTTATGAAGAAGTTGTCAGAATCCCAAGAGGAGGAAGGGAAGAGCCATATGCTCCCTAAACATTGGCCTGAGAGAGTGGCAAATATTCTCCCAGCCCATCAAATATGATAACAGACACAACGTCTAGGCTAGCACTATGCATTCTCCACTGTACTTTTGTATTTACCACAGTGGTTTTTAAAAGTCAACACAGTGTACACCTGCTTCCTCCACTGTTAACTTTGTCTTTTTCGTCTTCTCTACAGACCCTTATCAGACATTAGGGCCCATAAGCAGCCGGCTAGCAAACCCAGGTAAGGAGATGATTGCAGAATAAGACAGACAAAAGTAAGTGGGTGACACAAATGAGGCCTTAGCACTGTCTGTGTTGGCAAAGCGAGAAGAAACAAAACAAAACACAAAAAAAAAGAGCCTGGCATAAAAGTGATCGGCGGAGGTGATGTCTGTGACCGTTTGCCTTGCTGTTTTCCTCACAGAAGGCCAAGCCGTCCGCTCGTCCAAGAACCGAACAGGCAGGCAAAGTTCGTACAAGCTGCCTGACCTCAGCGCCCAAAGGCCTGTGGGTAGGTCACTGTCCAGAAATACTGTATATCCCCTTACTCCAAGCCACACAGTGAAAAGGTCCCATTTGTTTACTCAAAGTTTGTGTCGAAAAAGTCTAATTTTTTGGGCCTCCTTCATAATGTGCTCCAAAATCCAATTTTCAAGGTAATATTGTGTATTTACGAATAAGAAAAGGACATAAGTATGTTTTTTGAAATGCTATTTTTGACGAGTGTGCTTTTTTTTTTTTTTTACTTTCTCAGGTGCCAAGGCAGAAACCCTTAGAGATTCTCTGTTTGAAAACATGTTTTGCACCCTGACACAATTACTAGGATTGGAAACCACATTTTTCAGTGGCCATTTAGTCATGACCCACTTTTATACATCACTCCAAGGAAATGTAAGCTACTGTATGTCAAACATAGCTTTGGAAAACACATTTTCAACATTTTAACAAATGAAAAATTAGGACATAAAACTGAGGAGGAAAATAATGAATGAATAAATAAGGCTGCATGCAGCAATGCACAGGCCCTCGAAATGATCCAACTTTGACACCATGCACCTACCACATTCATACCAAAACAGCTGACTTCCCGTTCAATTTTGGACAAAGGTGCTTGAGACTATTTTGTGCGGCTTGTTATGATAAACATGTTCACCCATTTTCATGTCCATCGATTAAAACTAGTGTCAGGGGCTGTTTTTCTCATATGAATGGACAAATTGACCCCTAAAGGGCTGCTTCAAAGAAAAATGGCCAACTTCATGTTCAATTTTGGGAATGGGTTCTTGTGACTTTTTCCATCCAACCAGTTACGATAGGCATGTCCACCCAATTTCGTTTCCATCGGTGAAAGTGGTGTTCGGGCCTGATTTTTCAAATTTGAATGAATGGACAAATTGATCTTAAATGCCTGCTTCATACCAAAATGGTCAACTTCCTGTTAAATTTTGGACGTGGGTCACTGAGCGTTTTTCATGACTCCTGTTACAATCGACATGTCCTCCCAATTTCAAGTCCATCGGTGAAACGTGACGGTGGCTAATTTTATTTTAGTTTTTACTTTTCCTTGCGGCAGGGGGCATTACTGAGTGAGTCATGCTCAGGACACCACAATAGCCCCTGAAAAGACCATTCATTTGTTGGAAGAAGAGTAGTAAACACAATGATTTCAAGAGGGCCTGTGCCTGGTGTTCAGGGCCAATTACTAAAGTGTACCCAAAATAATTAGTGTCTTTTGGATGCTCAAGGGGCACATTTGATTTTTAAAACAAACCCATGGGCCAGGTCATTCATAGATGTTTAACTTTTTATTTTATTTTTTGAAGGTGTATATATAAAATATGGAAAACAAATTGATCAATTACATATGTAATGTAATCAATTTAATTATAACCAATTTACCATCCATCTATTTTCTATATTGCTTACCCTCATTAGTATCTTGGGTGGGCTGGAGCCAATCCCAGCTGACTTTGGGCAAGAGGCGGGCGACACACTGAACTGGTCACCAGTCAATCGTAGGGCACATATACACAAACAAGGATTCACACTCGCATTCTCACCTGAGGAAATTAAATTGACCTAAAAAGCATGTTTTTGGAATGTGGGAGAAGCCAAGGTCCCGGAGAAAACTGTGTACTCCAGCAAACATGCAAACTCCACACAGGAGTGAGACGTGTTTTAATAAGGAAAATAGCACTATAATATTGTACATCATAAAAAAAGTAATAGTTAAAAAGGATTAGAGTTAAACAGTCTGTGCAACATGATAAATTCATTCATCTCCTTCTGGTGTGTGCGATTTGGCCACCAGGGGGCATTATAATACAGTCATGCAAACAAACTGGGCAGTGTTTCATAACACCTCTTAAGTGACTCAATAAGCTGCTGTAATAGTCGTTTTTCCATAGAGGAAAAAGAATATACGCCTGCGAGTGACGTTACAGATGTGTTAATACAGCATTAGTGTTCAAACATCAGTTGCTTAAAACGTTTAAACACTGTCACACAGATGCTATACGTTAACCCGTCCATGGCGTTTTGCATTGTTTGTTAGGATTAACCTCAAGGACATTCCTAAGGCAAAGCTATGTGGTTGTTTTAACTCTACACTATGTATTTCTCTTTGCTTTGTTTATTTTGACAGTAAACCTAAACTGGGCGTGGCAATAAACAGCTAGAAACCTCTTATTTTGAAGAATTATTCACTTTCTGCCAAACTGCTGCTTGTTGTGTGTCGAGTTGAGTTCAACGCCCTCATACAGCGCTCGTATCTCTCAGCGAGTCATATCTCAAAAAGCTTAAGTCGGGTCACGGGTTATTCGTATCTCAAGGCACCACTGTATTTTGTTGACAATCACTTGTGTTTAAAGTCCACAGCGTGATACTTATACACAAACTGTCTCCGGACAGGCTCGGGCCAGATCCAACTGTGGCAGTTCCTGCTGGAGCTGCTGTCGGATAGCAACAACGCCAGCATCATCACCTGGGAGGGCACAAACGGCGAGTTCAAGATGACCGACCCTGACGAGGTGGCCAAGCGCTGGGGCGAGCGCAAGAGCAAGCCCAACATGAACTACGACAAGCTGAGTCGCGCCCTGCGCTACTACTACGACAAGAACATCATGACCAAGGTGCACGGCAAACGCTACGCCTACAAGTTTGACTTCCAGGGCATCTCTCAGACGCATCAGAGCCACCAGGCGGCCGACGGCGGCGGTGTGGTCAAGTATCAGACGGAGATGTCCTATATGCAGCCATATCACAGCCACCAGCCCAAAATGAACTTCATGGCGGGCCACCCGCCACCCATGCCCGTCTCACCCGGGAACTTTTTTGGCCCGCCGTCCACGTACTGGAACTCACCCAGCAGCCCCATCTACCCCGGGGCGGCCATGAACAGACATCCCGCCACCCACTCCCACCTCAGCTCGTACTACTGAGTACACACACACACACAAACACCCCCACACACACACACACAAAGGGGATGATGATTTTATTATTATTTTTTATTTCTTTTTAAAGGGCATTATGATGTAGGCTGCACAAACAGAAGAGATGGACAGATTGATGTATACGCTTCCCAGGATATTACGAATATACTGATGACACGTATTTACTGTATTCCGTTGTTTTGGAACCAAGTTTCTCGTCCCAATGTATGGTGGTTATAAAGACCCTCGGAATCTTTTTTCCAATTGAGATGTACAGGTTATAGTTCACATAAACTGTGGAGAAAAAAATGTTTTAAATGATTTAACTTGGTCTCATTTTTTCATATCACAAAAACTTAGCATTTGAAAAGGGGTGTGTAGACTTTTAATACCCACTGTAAGTATCATGTTTGATAGTTGGCGGAAACTTTTTGTAAGTGAAAGAAACTTGACTTCAAAGACATTTGTAAAAGAAATTGTACAGAATGTTCCATTATGTAGCAACGCGACATTTACTCATGTTAATAAATGTTCCCTGTAACTAACAATGGGACTCCTGTGGTAGAGACCTTAGGCTTTATTCGTCAAACTCAAAGATATCTTCAAAAGTTCGGCGATGTTCTTTGACCTCCTCCACCACAGCAGAACCCTTCTTCTCCCATTCCCAGTCCACCACCTTACCCATTATTTCAGGCTTCGTTGTCTCTGTGGTGGTCTTCTGTGTTGGCGGCAGCACTGTGGAGGTGGAGGGCATCTTCATCTTGGATTTTTTGACAGTTTGCACTTCAGGCTCTGGAAAAGAACAGGAACATCACAATATTTATTGTCTAAACCAAGAGTGTCCAAAGTCTGTCCAGCCAGCTGCATGTTTTAGTGGCTCGCCACATATTCTAATAATACGATTTACACGTCCCACATCAAAAGGTTGTGAAAATAAGTACAAATGTTCAAAGATAGCACATCGTTTTCTTAAATAAAAAATTAAAATGCAACAGTTCAACGTTGCAAATACCACACCTTTAATTTTGATGGAAAAATTGTCAGTTGTAAATACATTTTCCATGTTAGATATCACACTTGTTTAAAAAATTCAAAAAAAAAAAAATGTTTTAATGGCAAATGTATCTTAATGTTAAAAGATATACCCTTTAATTTTAAATTGTTTAATTAAGAACTGTGGCACAGTTTTTTTATTTCAAACTTTTTAAGCAGATAAACCTTTTAAATTAGTATTATTTTTTAGTTTAATAAAAAAAAATACAATTATTACATTTAAAATTGGAAATACAAGATATCACACTATTTGAAAATATTTTTAAATTGAATGTTTCAAGCTACCCCACTTTTTTTTTAACGTAACCTTTTCACTTTGTCACAGATAATTGATATTTAGACAGCTGTTTTCTCTATGAACACGTGCTTAACATATGTTAACCTGCAGCATATTAACTTGGTTTTAGCATGTTACATGACCACAAAGTGTGAAATGATCCCAAACTTTGAACATTTTCTGTCTTTTACAGACTCTTTCCTCCTGGCTCGCAGCCATCGCGCCATCTTATTTCTATACAAAGTTGTCCATACGACTAGTAAAATCAGTCCGTGTGGAAAAAGATCAGTGCTTTGAGGCAGAGATTTTCCTTAAACCTTTTTTTTTTTATGATGGAATTATTTTAGTTCTTCAATGAATCGTTGCAGCCCTAGTTTGATACCTTCAAAGGCTAGATGAGCTTCCAGGACGTCCTCCTCCACAACAGCATTGCCTTTCACCTGCTGCTCCTCTTCCTCTTCCACCCACTCCACTCCTCTGCCTCCAAACGGCCACTTCAACTCAGTGGTATCATCTGTGTCTACAACTGGATCAGGCCACGGTGTGGTCGGGCTTTGAATGGCCTCAGTGGTGGTCTTCACTGCTGATGCAGCTGCTGCTGTTGTTTTGGCAGAGGAGAACAATCTCTTCCTCTTGTGGTTTTTGAAGAATTGCCCCCTGGGCTGCACTTTCCACCCTCTGCTGCTGGTTATTTCACTCACTGAAAATTGAGAAGAAATGTATCAATGATATTGTGTAATTGTTTTAATGAGGAAGGGGAAACACGACAGATATTAAAAGTAAGTAATAAATAGGTGTAGTGATATTTCTCACATGGAGCAGTAGCAGAGCCACAGTTGGAGTCGCAGCAGGCGCACACCCAGTCCCAGCCATGCAGCTCCACCCATCTTAAGGAGGAAAAAAAGACAAGCGAGATAGTTGGTTTTAAAATCAAACATGTTTTAAAATGTATCCCTATTGATTTCTGTGATCATTCTACAATTTTTATCATAAAATTATGACTCAAATTTTACTCACAATTTTGTGAATTAAATCTTTCATTAATTCATTCATTTTCCGTACCGCTAATCCTCACTAGGGTCGCGGGCCTTCTGGAACCTATCCCAGCTATCTTTGGGCGAGAGGCAGGGTACACCCTGAACTGGTCGCCACCCAATCGCAGGGCACATATAAAGAAACAACCATTCGCACTCACATTCACACCTACGGGCAATTGAGAGTCTTCAATTAACCTACCATGCATGTTTTTGGGATGTGAGCCGAAACCAGAGTACCCGAAGCCACACAGGCAAGCGGGAGAGAACATGAAAACTCCACACAGGTGATGCCAGATTTGAACCCGGGTCCTCAGAAATGTGTGGCGGATGTGCTAACCAGTCGTCCACCATGCCGCTGAATTAAATCTTTTAAAAAATATATATATATATTTTTTTTTTTTTTTAAACATAATTTGACTTCTCTCTTAAAATGTGGATTCCCCCCCCCACTATAGGGACGGAGTCCAGTCATGAATCGTGAAAAGTCGCTGACTCCCACTCAAAAAGGTTTGTAATTGCCTATAGTTTCCACAAGGGAGCAAGCACTTTTTCTATTAGGCAAGGCTGCGGCCTGAATATATTCAGCTCCCCTCCTCAGTTAAATACCAAGTTGCCACCAGATGGTGCCAAACCAATATTTATATATTAGAAATGGCTTTGGCCTGAGTATAAAAATAACTAATAGGTTTGTTTTTCACCAAATAACAGAGGTTAGCTTCCAGCAAAAAAACAAAACAAAAAAAAAAACAAAAAAACAAAAAAAACTGCCAAAACACGCACATAAAATTTGTTTTTGCACTTCAATTATGACTTTTTTCAGAAGGCAATATTTTTCCTCAAAGAAATCATAAAATTCATCATAAATATTTTCGGTCACACTGTGACTACATTTTCTGCCTTATAAAACAGTTTTTTTTTAACACGTGCAACTTGAATTAGAGACCTTTGCTAGTAATATTAAAACTTTATTCCCATATCAATTTTTAAAATATATCCCCAATTATTCATTTCATATCATATCAATTTGTAATATTTAAATGTATTTATTTATTTATTTTTATTTATTTTTTTTAAGTATTTTATTCCTCAGATTACAACTGTATCCTTATGCTAATATTTTTTCTCATATTCAGAATGGCTCAGACTTTTTTCCCACACCTGTTTACTGTTCAATTAACTAATTTTCCTGTTTGTAAAATTAACTTTTCTCCACATGAATTATGAATTGAATGAACTGACCTTGTACAACTTTGTCATAAAATTTAGACTATCTTGTAAATTACCTTTTATTGTTATTTTTTTTCCTTGAAGCTGTTTTGTAATTTTCAAAATGTTCAAATTTTTTCTATTACGATTTGCTTTTCTCCCCCCAATATGTCTCAAGTGATCCTAGTAAATTGTTTAAAAAATAAATAAAATAAACAAATAAACACTGACCTTCCCATGTTTGTGTCATAGTTGCAGGACTTTGCCGTGGGAGTGGGAACATCACTTTCTACCGACATGGTGCAGTGCATGTAGAGCTGCAGTGAATGAAAGTCAGTGTTGGTTTAGTAGTTGCCTTCCTGGCAGAGGTAACCAAATGTTACTCACTTGGGCCGGCATTCCTTGGAACAAGAAAGCATCCACAGAAAATCGGACAATGTTGTTCTTGTAGGGGATGAATCTAGAGCGACTGTACTTGCTTTCAATCATGCACCTTCATCATTGGAGAAAGATGTGTTAAAAAGTACACATCCATTTCTGCTTTACAAAATCAGTATATTTCTTTGTTTCCTTTTACCCAAAGTCTTTCACGACCAGAAATTGAGGCGTGGAGGTGCGTGACTTATTAGGTGTGGCGTAACACAAGTGGACGTACAGCCTCATGTCTTGGGGAATGGACGGACCCTCAGCCTCGAAAAACATGGGCTCGCCGAGTACGTACTGATCCAATGGGGCAAGCCTTTGCCACTGAGCTGTTGATTACAACACAAGGAAATTCACCTTTAGAGGAATCCCATCTCTAGTTCACACAGCAACCTTGTCCCCTCACCCAACCCCCCATGTTTATGTACTTTTCAAAGTCATTTAAAATGGTAAAATACATTATTTCCTCAGAATTTACCGTTCCTTGGCGTCAGAATGAAATTGGCTCTGTTCCTCATTGGTTTGAAGATGTGGCGCATGCGCATCTTCGGAAGATATCCGATTTTGTAGGAATATTGATACCTACGAAGACCAAAGAAAGTCACACTTTTTAATAACACCGCGCATAATGTCACTGGATCTAGACACGTCTTGTGGCAGTCACCTGGTGTAATTGCAGGCAACGGCCAACGCAAAGGGCACAGATCTCCTTATGGGGCCTTGAACCATCCCCGGGTCATACTGCAGTGTGTTTGAATAGGTCATCTGACCATTAATCATCTGTAAAGAAATAGGTTAGCGATTAGGAACAAGAGACATGCTAAATATACACACCAACATTGTATCAAAAAAGGTAAAGTACTTAAGGACCCCGGGAGACAACATGAATGCGTTTTGTATTTTATGTCGCACCTCACGAAGCTTGTGTGCGAGCGCGTTATACGAAGCACCGAAGCGTTAGCAGTCAGAGGACAAAGATGTCATGGGGTCAGTTAATATTAATTTGCATTGTTTGGATGTTATGTAATACAAGCACGTTATTTCTAGTTGTCAACCACAATTTAGCTAAAGATGAGGTTTTTGCGTAAGGCTTGGGTTAGATTACACTGAGTTCAATGTAAAATATGAATAAATCTTAACTTTAGCTCCAGTGGGCATAAAACAAGTACTGATCATTAAAAGGAGCAGGAGAGAGGGAGAGAAATCAGTAAAGGGTATTGCAATTTACCAAGTTGCGCTCCCGAATTACATAAAGCTTACGTACACGACATGAAAAAATAAAACAAATGCCTGTCACAAGGCTGCATATTTTCCTGTAGCTGCAAGACCAGGAAAGATGTTAGATCTCTATGTGGTGCCATGCAAAATACAACCATAATATTTAAAGGTCCAATGCCATTAAAATCCTCTTTTTTTGACTATTTCATGCATAACATAGGTCAAAATTAGTCTGTGACAAGGTTCAAGTTTGACATCCAAGCAGTTTTCCGATTGAATGCAAAAGACAATAAACAGCATAAGGCTTGCAAAATGGGTGGATTTGAAATTGCCGTCATTCTGATGCAGTTTCGTCAATTAATGTATAAGTGGCTGCCAACTTCGTGGTTGGTACCCACCCACTCAATTCTGCTGAACGGAACTGCATTTCCGGATTTTAAGATATTTTCACGACCATAAGGCACACCGTATTAAAAGGCGCAGTCTCAGTTACGGGGGCTATTTCTGTATTTAACACATACATAAGGCGCACCGTATTATTGGGCGCAGGCATGGTAAAACATACGCTAGCTCAAAACATACGGTAGCATGCATGCATGCTAAAACAATGTTTTTGAAAAGGCAGCGGGAGCAAAACTGTGTTCGGTTGTACTTTATTGAAGTATTTAACAATGTACTCACGTTATTTTTTGATCAATCCTCATCCACAAATCCATCAAAGTCCTCATCTTCTGTATCCGAAATGAACAGCTGGGCAAGTTCTCAATCAAATACGCCAGGTGCCCTCTGGTCATTGTCGGAGTCAGTCTCATTGTCGTGCGGCTCCTCAGAAATGATGCCGGCTTTTGCAAAGACTCGAACAACAGTGCAAGCAGACACGTTAGCCCAAGCATCCACAACCCATTCACAAATTGTGGCGCAACTCTCCCAGCGCTGCCTCCGAGTCTTCGTAAAGCTGTGTTCGCCATCTGTCATCCATCACTCCCACGCCACTCACAACTTCACTGTGAACCCCCCGTTTACACGGATGTCCAGCGGTTCGTCAAGCCTCCCGGAATGATGCAAGCTCCGAGTTATTGCACTCAGTCGAATGTTGACTGTAGAGACGCTTCTCCCGGCTGTTCTTTGCTCATTAATCCATTGGTCTTCCAACTCGGGCCACCTCGCCTTGTTTCCGCGGAAACTCAGCTTCGCTTTCTTGACTTGGCGATGCTCGTTTTCCTGCTTCCTCCACTTGCGAACCATGGATTAGTTGATCCTGAATTCTCTCGCGGCTGCTCGATTCCCATGTTCCTCTGTGTAACTGATAGCCTGCAGTTTAAACTGTGCTTCGTAAGAGTGTGTCTTCGTTGGTGCCGTTTTCGGCTGCGGTCAAGCCAGCCGTAAAGTAACAGTCAAGCCAGCCACCCCTTATTTTGTTCATACTAGGCATTACGGTAATAGGTCGCCAACTCGTGGCGAAAGCCACCTTCAAAATAAAAGCTTCCCAATAATACGGACGTCAGTGCTCTTCGGTTAAGGAATGCAACCAGCAAAGTTAATTTGAATCTTGAGATACATTAAAAAATGTAGTTTATTTGATATCTTAGGAAAAATAAATGGTAAATGGACTGCACTTACATAGCACTTTATCTACATCATCACAGTGCCCAAAGCGCTTTACAAAGCCTCACATTCACACACACATTCATAAACCAATGGGCGACTGCTGCCATGCGAGGCGCTGCCAAGCCCACTGGGAGCAAATTAGGGTTCAGTGTCTTGCCCAAGGACACTTTGACACGCGGACAGTCGTAGCAGGGATTCGAACCTGTTCTACCTACTGAGCCAAAGTCACCCCAACATAATCCCATTGGTATCGCAAGACAAGTCCAGATCTGTGTGACAGACCACCAAGGACTCCACTAAAAGAGGTTTGATGAAGATCTGATATTGTATTTCAAAATAAAAGTCTCCGAAAACTAATAAACTACATTTTTTAATGCATCTCGAGATTCAAATTGACCTTGCTGGTTGCATTCCTTAACCGAAGAGCATTGACGTCCGTATTATTGGAAATCTTTTATTTTGAAGGTGGCTTTCGCCGCGAGTGGGGGACTTATTACCGTAATGCCTAGTATTAACAAAATTAGGGGCGGTTGGCTTGATTGCTACTTTACGAGTGGAGGCTGGCTTGACCGCAGTCGTTTTCGGGGGTCCTTAGCCAAACCGATGTTTTACACAATGCACATACCGGCGCTATATACCTACTGGGGGCGTGCCTTTAGTGTTCTCCTTCACGCGCACCATTCCCCCTTTAACGGCCGCATGCTGTCCTCAGCCACGTCCGCTTTTCCTCTGTATAAGCAGTGTGTCGGCAAGAAATGCTCCCAGTCAGTCAAGCGAAGCACTCATCACACAACATTTATAGATTTTGGAACTCTGTGCACACGAGGCGCGCCGCATTATAAGGCGCCCCGTCCATTTTGGAGAAAATGTAAGACTTTTAAGTGCGGCTTATGGTCGTGAAAATACGGTAATTATATTTATTATTTTAATCTAACTGCATGAAATAGCGACGCTTGCATATATTATCGCCAGCGATAAACATCACTCGCAGGTTCAACTCAAGTGAAGTGGAACGGATGACGAGCCTAACCTCAAAATATCCCCCTCTCTTTTTATTTTCACCCACATCCTCTTTCAGCTCACGTTCCTTACACAAAAAGTGGGCCAACAATCCAACGCTTGGGGAATTCTGCTTCACAATGATAGTAAGACCCCGTATCGAAGAATTCAAACGCAACATCGCAAGGTCGCCACAAGATGCCGTGATATCGTATCGCCAAGAACCAATCAGAGCAAAGCTGTTTTCCATATGTAATTAAGACAAAAAGCAATCCAATCAGAGCAAAGATTACTTGCATATCAAATATTAAGAAATCCAGCCATCTCAACTGCCAGGCTTAAAAGACCAACTAGAATATCTTTCCAACCCAAATTATTTTGCAAACCTGATAATAGGTCATCACAGATAAATGGGGAAAAAAAATCAGAGACCTTGAACACATCCTTAAATTTAAACAATGAAAAATGTGAAATTATGTATCCTCGTAAAGGTAGAATGCTTGATACAGCTCTTGTACAGCACCACACACAAAAGACTTGTATAAAGAAAAATATGGATGAATACAAAAAAAGTAAATGTACAGTTTTTTTGTCATTAAAATTGTATACAATTGTGATTTCAAGTAGTCCAGTTGATAAAAATTAATAAAAGTTGTGTTTTAAGATTGCTTTTGGAGCACAGGTGTATCTAATGATGTAGGCAAGTGAGTGTGTTGTGTCGCACATACTGTAGATGACAGAGTTCCATAATTAATCCAGGAAAATATTAGTCAAAAATCACAAATATCATACTTAGTCTCGAGACCGACTATTACGATACATACAGTACATATTGTGTGAGCTATAAAAGCCACATCGAACGAAGAGCAAAGAAAGAAAAAAAGTGAACCTTCTGTAAGATTTGTGTCTTCACCTGCCTTTTGTGAGCTTGTTAGCTAATTGGGAGTGATGCTAGTCGTTAGCAATTTGCTCCAAGTTGAAACATGTGATACAATTACATTTGCCCATTTATGCACTATGTGATCAACTGTGGTCAAAATAAATGAATGTACAATGATACATGGGGTCCCATACGTCACAAATGAAAGGTTTACTAGCTTACCTGGCGTTTGGTTCCACACTGGTCGAGACCATTTAGAAAATAAACGTAATTCTTCGACGACTTTTTAGCTCGACATGTTCCCAGTTTGAGCCGATAATTGATTTCACCATCGCCCAGAATGCTCTTGGACACCCGGACGAGCATTTTGTCCATTTTGCACGCCGTCCTCACGGAGTCATCATCCGACGGGCCCGGTGGCCTCCAGCCAGGCCGCGCCGGGAGCAGGCGCTCTCGGACGGGCCCGGGGAGAGGCTCCAGGCCGCTGCCCCTGGCCGGGGACAAGTGGCGCTTCTCCAGCGGTGGCAGCTTGGAGTGGACGACCACGGGTAGTTTGAGGTAAGCCTGCGGCAAAGTCGAGCTTTCTCTTCGGAAAATCTTCGCCATGCTACGGTTTGCCAGGGTTAAAGCCCTCGGGAATGGGGGAAAGGCACTCTGTAATGGCGGCTTCTCTCCTTGGTAGGAGGCAAACAGCAACCAAAAGGTAAGGAATGAGAAATAAACCATATCGAGGGCGCTGAGAATGTTGTAAATTAGTTTAACTCTTGAAATAAGGGACAGTTTTGCTGATGAGCAGCTTGCTGGCGGCCCTCAAATTACACTCAGGTAGAAGTTGAATAGCGCCATCCTCTGCTTGCTTCTTGTACGACAGCTAAGCCTCCGTTCAAAAAACGCAAACCTCGATATAATGGTCTTTTGATCAATTTAAAACAAATTTGTCATTTTAATCTAACAAAATTATTATTTTGTTAATTCCACCGTTTTATTGTGTATAAAATGAACAGGCCAACAATTTCTTAGCAAAATTATGTTACGATTATTTTGATTTCGCGTTTTATTTTTTTAAATTTAATAATTGAAAATAACCTGTTCCATTATATAATAATATAACAATGATATTTACTCAACTAACTTTTTTGCGTAAATTACTCTTTTTCAGCCTCTTAACAAATGAAAGCATTGTTTTAATTGAAATTGTTTATAAAGAATAATAACATATACATGCATATACAGTTTGACTTTCCTTTAAAGAATTGTTGTTGTTTTTACATTTTTATGCTTCCAGACAGCTAGCGAATCCTTAAAATAGCTGCAGTGTGCTCTTTCCTGCATAATGTGTATAGTAATACATAAGAATGAAGGTTAAATACAAGGCAAAATATAATCCAATTAGAAAACGTGATAAAAGTGTATACAAACATTTTGAGAACACCAACAGGCCAAAATTAGGACTTTGACAGTTTGGTCTAAAGACCGATGCGGCGATGCAGGTGTTGGTTTTTAAATACATTTATTTTTTTATTTTAAAAAAGAATATTTCATGTATTTCTAATAATAACTATTATAATTATTACTACTATTATTATTATATTCATGTAAATATAATAATAATTATTGTTATTTTATTATTATTATTTCATTATTTATGTTGTAAAAGCTGCAGGTTTTTTTTTTATCTTAGAGAAATAAAGTTGAATTTAGTATTCACAGTTCTTATAAATCATTAGATTTAGTTCTAAAACATTTAATACATGTTTTAACATAAACAGTACAACTACACTTTTTATATTAAAGCTAATAGGTGGAGGATGCTACGGAGCATCCGGTGCAGGACCACCAGGCTGGGGAACAACATCTTTCTGGAAGCTGTTAAACTGTAGCACCAATATCAGCCCCCCTTTTCCCCCCATACCTATTCATCCCTGCACTTTGAACCCTTTATTCATTTTTAGCACAAATTCTTGTTTTCTTATTCTATTTATATTTTGCAAGTCTCAAGAGTTATTGGGCTAATCTGGGATGATGACCTTTATGTTTTCATATCTCGGTGCTATGAAACATACACGTGATCAATACTGATAAAGATAATAATCAAGGGGTCGACGTACCTTCCTATCTGTGTTTACATGCTGGCAATGCTGAGGCATCTTCATGACTGCAGTCCAACGGGGTGAGAGTTGAATGTGGCCCCTCAGGCCTGACTGGACCGAAAAAGACTCACCACAGGCTCCACCCACTCACTCTCCACTCATCTAATTGTGTGTCATACTATATTCGTCAACAAACACTCTTCTGTTTTTTTTTTTATATATAAAGGCAGAGAAGAACACGTGAAAAAAAATTTCGACTTCAAGTTATTTCCCAGCATGTTCCTTAATGTGGCAATAAGGCTTTCATTTTTAGGAAGGCTCTTATCCAAATTATGATTTGTATGCTTTGGTCGTCTTCATGATTGTTGTTGAACACTTTTGTTTTTTTGTTTTTCGGGGGGGGGGGGAGGGGTGCATGTGCCAACAGGACCCTTCGCTAATCAAGGGCACGTGGACGTAACCCCCACCCTTGTGCAGACCCCCACCCACGCGACACGCGACCCCCGAGAGGTGAGAAAAGCTCGTGTTATATTAACATATGTGGGGGGGGGGGGGGGGGGGGGGGCGGCACGGGGGGGGATTCGTCGTGTCAAGCATCCGGCAGAAAACAGCGTGAAGCTCAGACAAATGCATGACCAAACACCTCCTAAAGCAAGACCGCCACAACCCAAAGCTGCGCTAAAACATGCGTCAAAGTTTCTACGTCAGTCATTTTAAACCACCCAAATTATGTAATCATGTCATTTCAAGTACATTATATAGTTCTAGTTGTGTCTGTGGGTGCGTTTCATTGGCAAACACAACATTGTGCAAATGACGATGTACAAAAGAAATCAAGGAATGTAGTTTTTAATCGATACAACATGATAAAACGCGCCCACATTCTTCTTCTTCTTCTTCTTCTTCTTCTTATTATTATTATTATTTTCCTTCCTGTACCGTTTCTCCGTAATGAACTTTATTGAGCCCGGCGCCCCGCGGAGTGACGCGTGCACGCCATTTCAATTCGAGTGCGAACGTGTCCCACTTGCACGACGAGAAGCGTCTGCTGGTCGCTCTCCCACAGTCGCACCTTTGGGGGTCTTCGGCGCCGTGGCGTCGCTCTCCCACGGTCGCGCTTCCACTTCAAAGGGTTTCGCACGCACGCGTGGACGTTTTGGAGCGCCAGCACGCGGCACGCATGCAGATGGCACGCGCGGGTGTTCAGTGGTCCCGCGCGCATTTGTCTGTTAGTTATTATTCGTTGGTACAGTGTGGAAATGAACTTCAAATGATTTAGTTTCTATTACATTTACAGTATTTTGAACAAGTTTAGGTGCTCTTGCCATGTATAAAAGAGCAGAAATTCCATTTAATTTCCTGTCATTCTCTCGTACATTTTCTGCTATTCTAGGCACGCAGATTATGTTCAATTTGAATTTGACATCAGTCACATCATCAACATGAGTTTGGCTGCATAGTCACATCGCTCTGAGTCTCTATCTTGTAATTACGCGGATTTGTTATTTATTGATTTTTTTTTTCTTCCGTTTGCTTTTTTGTTTTTCAGCTTCCAACATTCTTAAGTAGGGTTTTGGAAAATTGCTCTGAACATGAAATAAAATAAAATAAATAAATCAGAATTGAATGGGCCGTGTCAGCGTGTGTCCGACTTGAGGCCACTCTTGGCGGGGAACATTTTGAGTTTGCCTGCACGGACACTTCGCTTTTCTGGAGCTTTCCTATCCTATCGAGGCCTACAGCAACTCTCATAAAATAAGCGGATTTATTGCACTAAACTGAGACAATTAGTGGCAGCTAAATTAATGTAGTAGAAAATACAATGTAAAAACTCGTGCATGCGGGCGGGCGCACGTGTGGCAACGCACCACCCACCGGACAAAATCATGAGCGACGTGACATGTGATTGGCTGTTTCGTGGGTGGGCGGGGCGAGGGCGGACCGTGAGGTCGGCTATAATAAGCGCAGCCAGCTTGATTTAAACTCTTTTTCCGACGATTGCCGAAACCCCCCGAGGAAGCCAACAATCGGACGAAGATCGAATCATGAAGCTCATGCAGGAAGCAGAGGATGCAAACCGAGACAGTAAGGTATAGAAGCATTTCCAACCCAGTATTCTTTTACTTGCAGTACTGTATTTAAGTCATTTAAGTATTCATCTAGTTTTGAAATAATTAAAAGTAATATACTTAAGCATGTTTTTTTTGGGAAGAGTTAACTTTTAAAAAAAAAAAAAAAAAAACTCTTTCCAGCTTATAAAATCACAAGTGGAGAAACGTCGACGTGAGCGAATGAACTACAGTCTGGAGCGTTTGAGGAGCATGTTGATGCAGGAGCTGCAACAGCAGCAGGTATTTATAAAAAAAAAAACGCAATATTAGCTCAAATGAACTCGTGGTTGCCACGTCTGCCTCAGTTCTGAGTTAAAACCTCATGTCGGGCCTGTGAGCAATTGTATGTTCTGTAAAAAGAAGTGTTTTGATAATTGTATGTTTGCATGTCTACTTCTTTGTTTATTTCAGAGAGGCAAATTGGGAGATGTCCAAATGATTTTCATAGTTCCTGTGAGAGTGACAATAAAGCTCTATTGTATTCTGTTCTTTTCTATTCGATTCAATTCTATTCTATTCTTGCACGGGTTTCCTCTGGGTAATCTGGCTTCCTCCCACATTACAAAAGCATGCATGTCAGCGTTATCCAGTATTTCCTCGCTATATTGCAGTTCACCTATTCCAGTCAGTGCATTGCAGATTTTTTTTCTTTCATATCCGTATCATGCATAGTTTGTTATATTGTGGGATTTTGAGTGTATGCTGTAATTCTTTCGTGTTAAAATAAACACTTTCTAACCTCAAACATTAAAACAGTTTTTACAAAAATTCAAACGTGTTCCAAGGAGTAAAATGTACATAGTGTACAGTACTACTATGCATTACTCTATGCATTCAAATCTTGAGTTTGTTTTCTCCAGGTGCTCCGGCTTGCTCCCACATCCCCAAAAAACATGCATGTTGAAGATTCTTAATTGTCCGTAGGTGTGAAATTGAATGCTTGTTTGTCTGTATGTGGCCTGAGAATGACAGGTGACCAGTCCATGGTGTACCCCACCTCTTGCCCAAAGTCTGCCTGGATGGACTCCAACTCACCCACGACCCTAATAAGGATAAGCGCGATAGAAAATGGATGGTATTCAATTAAGAGTGTTAAATAAACGTACATGTGTTGCTCCAGGGTGCAGCTCAGCGTCGTGTGGAGAAGACCGACATTCTGGAGCACACGGTCGTGTTCCTGCACAACACCAGCAAAGCAGCAAGTGGACCTCAACCACAACAACATTCCTTCCAAGACGGCTTCCACACCTGCCTGCAAAGGGCCGCCCACTTCCTGGGGCCCGGGGGCAAAGGCCTGTGGCTGGCCCTGGATGCCTCCTTCATCCCCTGCTCCTCCTCCTCTTCTTCCTCCTCTTCTTCCTCCTCCTCTTCCCCCTCCTCTTCCTCCATCCTCCACATGCTGAGACACAAGTCCAAGCATAACAGGCGAGCGGTGGCTCAGCCCCCCAGGACCCCCGCGCAGGGGCAAAACTGGCTGGAGACGTGCATGGAGAACCCCCCGGCAGAGGGCCCCTCGCTCGGCCAGAGCGTGTGGAGGCCTTGGCCCTGAACAGTGAACTTTGAACCCCCCCTCCCCCCCGTCAATGTATGCATTAACTGTCGAGTTGATGGTGTAAATAGTTTAAAGACGTATTTGTACGCTGCTGTGTATATATGTGAACCATTCGACCCACTATAGATCAGTATATAGTGCCACTCAGGATGTGAGCTGGATCCTGCAGCCCCCCCATGTGTCCACCTCAGAGGTGAGTTGTCTCACGCACACACAAAGATACACACAACACTAAGAGATGTGTTGATCATAATAAAGTGCCCCTGTCTTATTTCCAGCTGCTTTGAAATATGAGGGGCCCACCCTCACATCCACAAGTCATGAACAACCTCCGTCATCCCTCCCAATCATAATATATAACTTGTATATTTTGCACACTAACTTATTGCACATTTCTCCCTATGGTGAGCTTCTACTGTTGTTATTTGTCACGAATAAACACATTCCATTCCAGTCCAATCAAATGGCTTTCTTGTTGTCGTGGGTGTGGAGCGTGACCTCCTGCAGGGTGACTAAAAGATTTGCTGTCCCCTCAGAGACATCAAACAGTTCATGCCTTGTTCTTGGAATGAAACAAAGCAGTTTATATATGAGCACTCTCATACACTAGGGATGGGTGGGCAAACTTTTGTGCTCAAGAGTCGCATGTGGTAACCCACATCTGTCAAACTCAAAGCCTGGGGGCCAGAGCTAGCCTGACGTATCGTACTATGTGGCCCGTGTTATAGTAAGTAAGTAGTAAGTATTATCCTTGACTTCTGATTTCAAAACTAGTTATCCATCAATTTGTTGTGTCATATTATGAGGAGCCAGTTAAACATTTGTACCTATCTTGTACTGGAAACCTTAACTACAAAAATGAGTTTGACGCCTCTGCATCCCAATACTTTTGTCCATATACAGTATGAAAAGTCTACACGCTCCTGTTCAAATGTTAGGTTTATATATATATATATATATATATATACATATACACATTCCGAATTTGCTTCCACCATTAAGGTGACCTACCCATACAACTCAATAAAAAAAAAAAATAATAATTTTCAGAGGGCAACTAAAAATAAACAATTGAGATAATGTGATTACAGAAGTGTGCACACTCTCATAATACAAATCACATTCAAACTCATTTTAAATGGGGGTCAGCACACACCTGCCACCATTTGAAGTGCATCTGATTAACTGTAAATAATGTTCACTTGTTCTAGTAGGTGTTTCCTTACATTTCTTTTTTTTTTTTAGCTTTCTGGCAGAAGCCTGAAGGTTTTGTGCGAACACTGACTGCTATTTGGAACTGTTTATAATTCCCTCCGCTTTAACTAAGGTCCAAGTTCCAGCTGATGGAAAACAGGCCCAAATTATGACACTGCCACCATTCTTGTTTTTTTTTTTTTTGGGGGGGGGGGGGGGAGTAGCAGTGTTGTGTTTGCAGCAAACCTACCTTTAAGAATTATGGTTCAAAAGTTCAACCCTGGTTTCATTGGACTATAACCCAATCTCCCAAACATGTGTGGGAAACCCCTCCCATTAGAACAGGGGTGTGTAGACTTTTTATACCCACTGCAGTGCACCTAAAAAGGCTGGTAGTAGGAACCACGCAGAAACCCTGAAATCCCTTACTTTGAAACATTAACCCTGGCTTGAAACCCTTCTCACTCCAACCTCATTAGCACCAACTAGCCCCCCTTTGACGACCCCCAGGGAAAGGGAAGCAGAGGGTCCTTGCACCTGGTCCCTTTGAGGTTTAGGGGGATGCGGATATTTCTTTCTTGTAAAAAGTACCTGAAAGTGATATGCAAGTACTCAACAGAAAATGACTTCAATGAATCATTTGTTACACTGAAGTATACAAAGTCAATTTCTGATATTAATTCTATTGGAAGTAAAGTTAAATGTATTACATAAAGTGAGTGGTTAGAATTTAGATTATTTTGAAATTTCTTTCAAATAAATTTGTGCTTAAACTGGTGGCTTGAGATCTGAGTTTCAATTCATCCCAGGACCGTGCTCATAACTTAAAGCACTCTTATCGCAAATCAGCTTTTGCGAAATACCACTACAGTGGAAACCCACATACGGTTACGGTTCTGCAGCCGTGGATTCACCTATTCACTCATTTTTTTCAGCTTTTTTTGGGAAGCTTTTTTTCCAATTTTTGTTCTACTTTTTAACATTTCTTTGCGGGGGGTAACCAACTCACAAACGCTTATTTGCGGTTCTATTAATATATATATATATATATATATATATATATATTTCATATATTTCATTTTTTTCTTCAGTGCAATTATGATGGGTGTCAATTATCCACAGATTTTCACTATTTGCGGCCCGGCAAGGGCCACTGTAAAACCAAAAAACATCCATTTTTTTTTTAACAAGAAAAATGGCACTCTATAACATTCTACTTCGTAACAACATTGAGTAATGACATTATTAGAATATAAAGAATTAAACCATTTTTGCCACCATTTTTTTTTGGTTCAATTCAATGGCCCTTGTGCCACTCATGGTGTCTGGTGTGCATACTTTGGCCCTCAACGCTTCTAAAAAATAAACCATAATGTCGATTACTAAATTAATTGTCGACGATTTAGTTTGTCGACGTCGTCCTGACCAGTCGACTAATCTTGGCAGCCCTATTGGCAATACGTCACAAGGCATGCGGCACCACTAAACATAAACTATATAAACTATATTTCGGATTCAAACAAACACGACGGCTGTGCGGAACATCCCCTGGAGAAATTGAGATTGTGTTTGCTGTAATATCTTATTTCGCAGATCTGATGGGCGAATTAAGACATTACAGCCGTTCACAAAATTTGCATCCAATTCAAAACAGATCAACTATACAGTAGTTGATCAGATTGCTCGAAAGACGAGTTGAGTTCACTGCCACCATACAACACCAGTAAAAAATGTATACAGTATTCAAATGGGTGTTGAAGCGTCAGTCAATGTTCCCGCAGTTTTATTATTATTATTTTTTATTTTTTGGGATCTTCTATTTTTATTGGTGGAACTAGTTACATCGTTAATAGTAATGTGTGAGTGTGTGAGAAGTTGCTGGGGTTCTCACACACGCACCGACGGATGCAAATGGTCGTGCATATGTCCATTGTGTGTGTGTGTGTGCGCGTGTGTATTGCGTCGTTGACACCTCCGTGGAAAGACGCGGACAATGAAAGTGTGTCCCGTGGGAACGCCACTCGACGACCATTCTCATTCCTCCAGTGCAGGAAGCCATAAATGAGGTGTTAGTCTTTGGGTCAAGTACCAAAGAGTAAATATGAAGGGCTGTTTGCACCAAATACACAGAGTACAGATCATTCGAATGTGAAAGAATTAAATTGTCCCCGAATTTGTTGAATTGTGAACTATAACGTCAATGGCATGAAATTCATATTTTTATAAATGGATGCCATTCAAAATGAATACATGTCCTTAAGTGGCTAATAATGCCATTCATTAAATATAAATGTCATGAAATAAAGTAACAACTATTCATAAAATCATATTCGACCAATGGCATGAAATGAAATAATTAAAAATCGCAAATGGCAATAAATAAAAACCTACACAAAATAATTGAAAATCCTATGACATAAATAAAACTGCCATTAAATTAAAATGCTACTCAGTAATTACAAAGGCTATGAAACAACTGATTCTTAAATAGGTTCAATTAAATTAAAATTATGTTTTTTACATTTAAATTTACATTTTAATAAGTTATGTAATTGCCTTTTTATATATATATATATATATATATATATATATATATATATACTTACTTTGGCACCAACAACCTTCCAAATCCTACAACTAAAGGACCATTATAGTGAGACTCCACATAAGGACAGTACATTTAATTCTCATCTACTAACATATTCTTTCCCCCCCAAACAATTTTAGTCAAAAATTAATTTGGGAAGTAGTCTAAGTCACAATAATTGAAAAAAAAATCTAATAAAAATAAAAATAAAAAAATCTACATCGTTGAGTGTTTAAACCTTTTAGAATAGTGAGGGTGACATTATATGCAAACGTTGGCTGCGGGGTGCGACGGTGGGAGAACGGCCAGCAGACGTTTCTCGTGGCGGGCACAGGTGTGAGTGAACACGTTGCGTGAATGACTTCAGTCACACGTTCATTCACATTTGAATTGAAAAGGCACGCACGTGGCATTCCACGGGGCGCCAGCTTCGCACGCGAGGACAAGAATGTTTATTAAGGAGAAATGTTACAAGAATGAAAAAAAATCATCTGAATGTGTTCATACATTGTTTGACAACTGATCACGTTCAGTGACAGTTTGCACAATTGTCTTGTTTGTCAATGACACGCAACCACAGACACAAATGTATATTCAAAGTATTGTATCTACTTCTTGACCTGATTACATCATTTCATTAGATTAAATGACTGCGGTTGGTGTTGTGGAGCACAAACGCTTGCGGGAGAAATGACCTCAAAAGTCTCTCGTGGGAAACTTGTCCACACTTTAGCTGCATTTGATCGTGTGCCGTTTGCCTTCCAACGCTTTTGGCGTCAGTTGTGTTTCTTCACGAATCCACGGATGCGCAAAAACCATCCTTATCGCTTTCATTAAATCATGTAGAAAGTCTAGTTTTTAAATGAAATACACAATACAGCAAGATGTGCTATGCATTGTAGTTTATTGTTGAGTTGGGTGCAGGTAAAACACTTTTACGCACGTTTTTACGCACAACGTTTGGTTGCTGTTTGGTCATGCATGTGTCTGAGCTTCACGCTGTTTTCTGCCGGATGCTTGACACGACTAATCCCCCCGCCCCCCCCCCCCCCCCCCCCCCCCCCCGCCCTCACGTATGTTAATATTACACGAGCTGCTCTCACCTCTCAAGGGGGCGCGTGTCGCGTGGGTGGGGGTTACGTCCACGTGCCCTTGATCGGAGAAGGGTGCACTTGCACCCCCCCACCCCCCAAAAAAAGTGTTGAACATTAATCATTCAGACGACTATCAGAAGATGGATGACAGTGCAGACCAATTCCTACTAATTTGGATTAGAACTTTACTCGAAACAAACAAACAAAAACAATCATTATTAATAGAGGAAGGAACATGCAAGGAAATAACTCAAGAAAATGGAAAGTCGAATAAACATTTCACTTATTCTTCTCTGCCTCTAGGAAAAAAAAGAGAAGAGAGTTTGTCGACGAACGTAATATGACACACAATTAGATCATTTGAAAGATGAGGAGTGTGGCGAGTGAGTGGGTGGAGCCTGTGGTGAGTCTTTTTAAGGTCCAGTGGGGCCCGAGGGGCCACATTCAACTTTCACTCTGTTGGACTGCAGTCATGAAGATGCCTCAGCATTGCCAGCATGCAAACACAGATAGGAAGGTACGTCGACCCCTTGATTATTACCATTGTTGATATTTATCACGTGTATATGTATTATAGCATCGAGGTATGACATCGTAATAATGATGAAAATGTCACTATTTACTGTATATATTTTCCACAGAGCTTAAAACCTCAGGTCGAAAGACGACGACGAGAAAGAATAAACAGAAGCTTGGAGAACCTCAAAACTCTTTTGCTTACACCTCAAGTAAATATAACCCTTTTACAGAATGTTACTGCTGTACTACTTTATCAATAACTTAACTAAAGTTATGTGCTTGAAAATACTTCAAACTCAGGGCCAGACTACAGTTTTCAAACTAATTTATTACTATGATGATAATAATAATTTGACTATTATGTATTATAAGCATCAGGGTTAAATGTGTTGGGGCTTCCTTTAACAGTAATTACTATATTTTTATTTTGTTTCTAAGTCTGTCTTTTCATATTTTGTAACTTTTATTTTCAATTGTTGCTATTTCTTATTATTGATTTACATTTCATCAAATTTGGGGGTATGTTTTTTTTTTACGTTTGGTAGCTTCTTTTGGTTTACATTTTTGGTCATTTTTTTAAGTTAAATATTTTGTAGAATTTTTGGCATTTTTTATTCTACATTTATTGTATTTTTTATTTGTATTGTATGTTTTTTTTTATTTTATTATATTATAAATCTTTATTTCTTTTAAGTTTTAGTATTTTTTCAGGGTTTTTTTGTTGCATTTTTATTTTTTCATGTTATACATTCTTTTTTTTTTTTTCCTCTCCAATTTTTTAATTGGCTGCCTGCTTTGAAAGCTGGTAGGTTGCCCATCCCTGCTACGAAGACTTGAAATGAGTTTGTTTTGCTGTAGAACAGTGAATCTCAGTGTGGTACGAAGCCTCCCTCTAGTGGTACGGAAATGAACTTACTGAAATAATTGTTCAAACTACAACCCCAATTCCAGTGAAGTTGGGACGTTGTGATAAACATAAATAAAAACAAAATACAATGATTTGCAAATCATGTTCAACCTATTTTTAATTGAATACACTAAAAAGACAATATCTTTAATGTTCAAACTGGTAAAACTTTTGTGTTTTTTAGCAAATAATCATTAACTTGGAATTTTATGGGAATTTATGGCAACATCTCTTTCATGGACGCCCCTGCTCATTTCAGCAAGACAATGCCAAACCACATTCTGCACGTGTTCCAACAGCGTGGCTTCGTAGTAAAAGAGTGGGGGTACTAGACTGGCCTGCCTGCACTCCAGACCTGTCTCCCATTGAAATCATTGTATTCTGTTTTTATTTATGTTTAACACAACGTCCCAACTTCATTGGAATTGGGGTTGTACATGTTACCGTGGCTTGAATTATTTATTTTTAAATCCAGTAAGGTGCATTTGTTAGGTACAATTCAGTTGTATTTAGCTTTAAAGTACAATATATGCATTTAATCATTTAAAAATGTTGGTAATTAAGGTGATACTCGAGGGCAAAGTATTTTTTGAGGTGGTAATAAGAAGTTTAATAACCACTGCTGTAGAACACTAAAGTTGGCCAGTAGACATTCAAAGTACTTTTGGGGTGGAAACTGAAAACAGTTTAAATTCATCCTATTAAAAAAAAAAAAAAAAAAAAAAAAAAAAAAAGCTAGTGTGTTTAAAAGTGTGTGCATGCATGTGTATTTAAAACAGTGTGTGTGCCACTGCCTGGCGTGTTTGACAGGGAGCTAGCGGGCGCAGGTTGGAGAAAGCAGAGATCTTGGAGCACACGGTCGTCTTCCTGCAGCAACACACCAACAAAGTCCGCGAGAAGCAGGTGCTGCCCTCCTACCAACATGGCTTCTCCTCCTGCCTCCAGAGAGCTGTCCACTTTCTGCAAACTGAGGGCAAAGGCCTCTCTGACTCCTCTTCCTCCTCATCCACCGCTTCTTCTTCTTCACCATCTTCTTCGTGGCCCTCCGGCTCCCCTCCAGCTCTTGGGGGCCCATCCAGCAGCGTCCTTCGCAACACGACGCCCCAAAAGAGGCCGAGCATGGCGGGGAGCTTGTGGAGACCCTTTTCCTGATCTCCAACTTGAGTGGACAATGTCTGTGCAATAGAATGTAAGAATCTGTGTGTACATACTGTCATTTTATTAAGGACCAAAATCCACCTGGTCGATGTTTATACAAAGCATGTTTGCACCTTAAATTTATTTATGTTGTGTGTAAATAAACCAACAAGAAACAAACATTCACATCAGTTGCTCTCATTTTACTTCATTTACTTTACTTTAATTTAAAAAAAAAATTGCTGGCAACTGCCCTTGAAAGGAGCATCAGGTGGTTTCCTTTCATAAAACTAAGATTAATTTACATAAAAATGGTGCTCATACACACCACGCTTTTCCAATTTCCTTTATTAAGATAATAAAACATATGAAAAAGTATGTCCTATGAACAACAGGGGACGTATCACCTCATTTCTTACTTTAAAAAAAATCAAAACAAATTTATGAACTCCTATAAAATGATGACCAATATAACACAAACTACACTTTTACAATTTCATTACTTTCTTTTTTTTTAAGGCAAATTTATTGACCCATATAAAATCACAGCACACACCATGCGTTTTTACAATTTCGTGTATTGACTGAATAACAAACTAAAATAACATAAAAATTAATTCATACGATACAAAGCAACGTGGCGGCTCCAAAATGGCGGAAGCAGCAATCACAAATAAGCGTGCGTAAACGCTGTAAAAAAAGGGCTCGCCTCGTTCTCGTCACCCACTCGAATCGCCTTCCTTTGCACTTCAAAGCAAGGATATACGCGTGTGTATGTGTGACCGTGGGAAATGTGCCCTCGCCACTCACACTTGAAGATGACTTTTAGCAGCCCGTAAAACTGTAAAAATACGACAAGGCTCCCACGAGTCAATCAAATGTATTGGAGGCTTTCTACGGCGGCCGAAGAGCATGAGAAAAAGTAAAATCAAAAATTAAATATTTTTTTTTATAAATAGAAAATGTACAACACATGAGTTCTTCACATTTTCGACATAAATGTGTTTAACAAAAAAAGATAGAAAATCCGCACCGTTTCGGCGTTTGTGAAATGTTTTGAAGGATTTTTATATCGCGTTGTAAAAATACTTCTCGGCCACCGTAATTACCCGGCTATTAGTGCAGTCCGTACATTCATACGCATCATCAAATGTATAACTTTCTTTTTTTGTGTGTGTCTATCAATAAACTCAATCCTAATTGTGACTTATGCATTCATTTAATTCCTGACTTCACTTAATTTTTTCACCCATTTTCCTTTTATAATACCTCCATGTTATTACAGAGAGATGATCAAATTTTAATAGTATGGGAGGTGTAAACGTTTATTTTCAGTTACCATTGAAATGTTTTTGGGAACATTTCCTATGAATTCTTGTCTAAACCAAATATTACTTGTGTAGGGTTGTTAGGGCCAAAGTAATGAAGATAGTTAAATACAATCCAACTGTATTTAAGAAATGTACTTTAGACTAGATTAAAAAAAATGTTTAAGCTACTGTACAAGGGTACAAAAAGTATTCAGACCCCCTTAAATGTTTTCACTCTTTGTTATATTGCCACCATTTGCTAAAATCGTTGTTTCCTCATTAATTGTACACGCAGCACCCCATATTGACAGAAAAAAACGGAATTGTTGAATTTTTTTCAGATTTATTAAAAAGAAAAATATCACACAGCCATAAGTATTCAGACCCTTTGCTCAGTATTTAGTAGAAGCACCCTTTTGACCTAATACAGCCATGAGTATTTTTGGGAATGTTTTTCACACCTGGATTTGGGGATCCTCTCCAGTTCTGTCAGGTTGGATGGTGAACGTTGGTGGACAGCCATTTTCAGGTCTCTCCAGAGATGTTCAATTGGGTTTAAGTCAGGGCTCTAGCTGGGCCATTCAAGAACAGTCACAAAGTTGTTCTGAAGCCACTCCTTCATTATTGTAACTATTTGCTTAGGGTCATTGCCTTGTTGGAAGGTGAACCTTTGGCCCAGTCTGAGGTCCTGAGCACTCTGGAGAAGGTTTTCATCCAGGATATCCCTGTACTTGGCCGCATTCATCTTTCCTTCGATTGCAACCAGTCGTCCTGTCCCTGCAGCTGAAAAACACCCCCACAGCATGATGCTGCTACCACCATGCTTCATTGTTGGGACTGTATTGGACAGGTGATGAGCAGTGCCTGCTTTTCACCACACATACCGCTTAGAATTAAGGCCAAAAAGTTCGATCTTGGTCTAATCAGACAAAATAATATAATTTTTCACCATCTTTGAGTCCTTCAGGTGCTTTTTTTTTTTTTTTTTTTTTTAGCAAACTCCATACAGGCTTTCATGTATCTTGCACTGAGGAGAGGCTTCCGTCGGGCCACTCTGCCATAAAGCCCCGACTGGTGGAGGGCTGCAGTGATGGTCAACTTTCTAGAACTTTCTCCCATCTCCCGACTGCATCTCTGGAGCTCAGCCACAGTGATCTTTGGGTTCTTCTTTACCTCTTTCACCAAGGCTCTTCTCCCCCGATTACTCAGTTTGGCCGGACAGCCAGCACTAGGAAGGGTTCTGGTCGTTCCAAACGTCTTCCATTTAAGGATGATGGCAGCCACTGTGCTCTTAGGAACCTTAAGTGCAGCAGAATTTTTTTTGTAACCTTGGCCACATCTGTGCCTTGCCACAATTCTGTCTCTGAGCTCTTCAGGCAGTTCCTTTGACCTCATGATTTTCATTTGCTCTGACATGCACTGTGAGCTGTAAGGTCTTATATAGACAGGTGTGTGGCTTTCCTAATCAAGTCCAATCAATAACAAAGAGTGAAAATTTGAAGGGGGTCTGAATACTTTCCGTACCTACTGTATGTAACATTATGTAGTTTAAACATTTACTAAGTTGACCCTTTAAAGTACCACTAAAGGGAGCTCGCCTACCACTAGTGGTGCTTGTAACCCACAAGACTGTTAAACTGACAACCAAGGTTTTTGCCAAAAGGGGGGTTGTATGCGCATAAATCTGGACCACTAGTTACAAGACACGTCACGGTTTTCGTTCTTGTTAGATTAGTGTAAAAAAAAAAATATAATAATAAAAAAATAAATAAAATCAAATAAAAAGCTGATTCTTCCTCAATGCTTGCTCTTTGTATTTGTGTTTACTTCGCATGAGGTTAAATGAGTGAACGTGACAATTTAATTTCCCCCCACAGTATGAATAAAATATCTTTCAACGCATGTACTATATCTATCAATCCATCTACTTACTGGTCTGAAAAGGATTTAGTTACTTCAAATAATGTACAGTATCTTTGTTCATATCAATGCCAGCGACGTATAGCGACACGAAGAACAATAACATGTTCTTCCACTAGATGGCAGAAGGTACTTAATTGGCCTGTGTTATGCAGTTTTTGTGACATTTTTGGGCTCCACTGAGGTTGGGAATCACTGCTCTAATGCGACAGGAATATAGTGTAACAGATCCTAACAGTGTAACACAGTGTAACCTATAGTAGTAACATGGTAACAAAGTAACATACTGTTACTACAGGTTACAATGTCTTACATATCTTTTGAAGACAATTTGTTATGCTGTTACATTATTTCACCATGTAACCATATGCTACAGTATGGTAACTTATGGTAACTTAGGACATAATATGCACTATTACGTGTAATATTAATACATGACAGTCACATGAATTTTAATTTAGTGTCTATTTTTATTTTTTGCTAAAATTTTCTGACTTAATTAGCAGTGTCTCCAGATGACTACAGTTCAATTGAGGTGTTGTGTCACTGTCTAAAACAGATAAATAACTGGATGAGACAAAATTTTCTTCAATGAAACCACAACAAAAGAATTGTTTTTGCAATAAAGAGGACTGCTGTTAGTAAATACCTGGAGTCACTCACTTTAAAAACCAAAGACCAAGTCCGAAACCTTGGTGTTCTGATAGATTCTGACCTGAATTTCAAGTCATATCAAATCAATTACTAAAACTGCCTTCTACCATCTGAAGAATATATCCAGAGTGAAGGCTTGCATGTGTCAAGCAGACCAGGAGAAGCTCATCCATGCTTTTATCTCATGTAGACTTGACTATTGTAATGGTCTTCTGACTGGACTCCCTAAAAAGAGCATTAAACAGCTGCAGCTCTTTCAGAATGCTGCAGCTCAGGTTCTGACCAGAACAAAGAGGTCAGAGCATATTACTCCAATTCTCAAGTCTTTACACTGGCTTCCAGTCAGCTTTAGAATAGATTTTAAAGTTCTGCTACTGGTCTATAAATCACTAAACGGTTTAGGTCCTGAATACATGAATGAAATGCTAATGGAGTATAAACCCAGTAGGGCTCTGAGATCGACAGACTCGGGTCAAACAGTGGAGCAGAGTCCAAAGCAAACATGGTGAAGCAGCATTTAGCTATTATGCTGCACACAAATGGAAGAAGTTGCCAACAGAAGTGACGTCAGCCCCAAGTGTGCATGTTTTTAAGTCCAGGTTAAAAACTCTTCTTCCCCCCACCTGCTTTTTAGAGCATTTCCACTTTTAAATGATATTTCTTGCACTGTATGCTGATTTAATTGAATTTTTATTTGTTCTCTTTGTTTTAAATGTTTATAAGCTGTTTTTTTCTTTGTTTTTAAAATGTTTTTAATCATGTAAAGCACACTGAGTTACATTGTGTATGAAATGCGCTATATAAATACATTTGCTTTGCTTTGCTTTAGCAGTGGTTACGGGGTCACACTAAGAAATATGTATTCACATGTAATACATCCATCCATCTATCCATTTTCTGAGCCGCTTATCCTCACAAGGGTCGCTGTAAACATAATTGACCAATATACACTTAAAAGTAATCACACTGTAATGGAACCACAAATCAAAGCCAAGTCGCAACAGTAACAAGAGATGGTAACGAGTCACATGATGTTACCATGACTGTCACGAAACGCTGCGTTTCCAGTCTGATGGGAGGTGTAAGACATTTTTAAAATAACTATGCATTTCTATTTTCCACTCAAATGTTTTAAAGAATTTCTCCTATAGTGTTTGTGCGGTCACTGCAATGAATACACATTTTAGGGACTGGACTCTGCCTCAAATAGCGAAGATCTGCGAGTAACTGACACCCTTTCTAAAAAGGTTGATAATTGCCTATAGGAGTAGATGCCACAAGACGACAGCAATGCACTACTTTTCAATTAGTGCAACTTTGGCCTGTCTAATAAGTATTTATATTCTTGATAACACAAACTAAGAGTTGCAACCCAATTTTGTATTAGCTGCACTATTCAATGACAAAGTGATGGTGGCAGGATTTTGACTAGTTCGCTGTCACCATCTAGGGGCGGACTGACTGAAGCTCACTTGTAAGTCTAATTTTGCCCCCCCACCCCTCAAAAAGAAACACACCAAACCACTGCTCACAGCTCAAACAACTGCTAAGTTGGGCTAAGTTTAAGTCAAGGTACCACAGTAATCCCCAGAATTCCCAAACTTTACTTCCCATGGAAAATTTCCACCCTTTTTGCTGTTTTATTTTTTATTTTTATCATCAACTGGGTGCTTTGAAGTCTCGGGAACGTCCTGTGTGACGCCCTCCGCCCCTTCCTCTGCCACCCCCGCCCCCACCTCTCTTCCTCTTGTGTGCTCCCCCCTCCTCTTTTTCATAGAGAGTCCAAAGGTTGTCGCAGCGTCCGGGGGCCTGGTACCCGGGAAGGCTTTGGTCCAGAGGGTCCTTGGAGAGGAGGATCCAGATGACAGGCAGCTTCCTGCTGACGGTGAGGCTGTCGAGGCCGACGGCCACCTCCAGGGGCTCCCACACGTCCGTCAGCATGGCGCTGGCCAGCGAGGTGAGCTGATGGAGGCCGCGGACGCGCCGCTTCATCAGCTCAGCGCAAGTGATGGCTTTCGACACGCCCTTGCCGCTCGCCGTGAACACCAGCTGGCGGCAGAGGGGACGGGCCGGCGGACCCTCGTCGACCTCACCTTCAGCTCCTCCGCCCTTCTCCGCCCGGGGTTTGGCCTCCATGCGGCTTAGGGCGTAGCGCAGCAGGTTGCGGATCTTGCTGCCGTCTTTGACGCGCACCTCCGGTGTGTCGGCGGCAGGGTTGAACGGACATACGGACGGATGCTCCACACTGCGAACCTTACTGTAGTTCTCCATCTGCGCGCGCACACACACACAGACACAACACACAGTGAACATCAAAACACTTTTGTTGACAGGTACTCTCTATCTTGCTATACATCTTAATTAGAGATAGACCGATATGTTTTTTTTCAGGGCCAATACCAATGATTAGTACTCAAGGAGGCTAATAACCAATATTTGCAGGCAATACTCATTTGCAGTCAAAGATAAAATACTGATATTAAAATTTTGAAGAATACAAACTCCAACAGTTTACTTAGTTAAAATGCCTGTAAGCTACTTTTATAAAATAGCTTCTAAGATTGGCAACATGTTAAAGCTTTTTTTTAAATGTGTTATCTTAGACAACATGTATCTCTTGGTTTTAAAATTCTAACAAAAAGTGCAGGGAGCTCCCATAGATAAACCAAAAAAATCTCCCTATAGTTTTCTGCAGTAAATCATTTTCGCAAATTTAAATACAACTGAAATGTTAAGCTTTTGCTTATTTTTTTTAGTTTTTAGTTGTTAACAAAAACAAAAAGTGCAGGGCTAAGCGGGAAACAAATTGATGGATATAAACAGTTCCCTGAATTTTAGCCAGTTTTAAATGTATTTTTTTATAGGCCGTCAGATATATAAAAAGGCAGGTGCCGATATGCATCAACGGCGTCAAAAATCGGCACAGATTCCAGGCTGATAATTGGTCTATCCCTAATGTTAATTGATAAAAAAGTATTTATTTAATACAAATAATGCACCTGTATCTTTGTTCACCAATCTTCGGCAGCAACAGCAAAATAAATGTCCTTCCACTAGCTCGCAGAAGCTACATAATGAATGTTTAATGACATTTTTATTTGTTGGTGTGTCTTGAGATTTATTTATTTCTTTTCCCCCCTCATGTAAAATATGTGAGTTAGCGCACTAAAAGGTGGGAAACACTGATTCTGAGATAACATTTTGTAATATAGTGCAACATATCCTAACGTAGTTTAACACACCGTAATCTTTTATAACATACTGGTAACAAAGTCACAGTGTGTTACATTATGTTCAGATATGTTACTATATATTAGTATGTTAAACGATGTCACCATGCTACCATGAACAACTTGACTCACCCGAGGCGAACGATGTTAACTTTTCAACAACTCGGTGCCTCTGTTGCTGGAAATGGTTTGGATTGAGTCGTATCATAAAGTAAATGCAAAATTGACGGCACAATAATTGAGACTTTTATTTAGTGGCTAGCAGGTTAACAATGTAGACGAGGTGACGACTAAGCTACTTCAAATGGCCACTGCGTTGCAAACGTACACGAACTGGTTAGCTAGTAGATTTCAAAAGGCTTCCTTGTAATTCTACTCGGTTGTGCCCAAAGCAACATCACAGCCACGCTCGGGAACGAGAGAACTTGTGTGCTCGCACTGAATGTGAAACGCTAACTCACTTGGAATCTTCCTTTTCGTTTTCTTTCCTTTTATTTTCTTCCGAGGTTTTCCTTCACATGTTTGGGTGCGCTTCTCACGCTGCCGTAAAGTGGAAACGAGTGACGCAAACGACACCGACTTGGCGGCGGTGTGTGGAGGGGGGCGTGGCTCTGTGTGCGTGCTTTTGCGTGGGTGTGAAGGAATGAAGATGATGATGATGATGATGATGCTGTTGGGGATAAAGAGGGCGCAGGTAGTGACTGGTACATGTTGAGTCTGCGATTAAAGTTTATGTAGACAGGTTGAACAAATTAACTTTTGGCCTTTTCTCTTAGGGAGGAATATGTCTCCAAATAATTTGCCATTTTGAGGAGTTCCCACTTACAGTGAACGTTTGCTATAGGTGAAAATCCACGATATAGAGAGACCATTATCGAAATATTTTCCATCTTACCCCTCCGACACACATTAAACTTATTAAACACTTAAAGTTTTAAAGAGAAACTTTTTTTGAGTATTCCTTTGCACCTGCTGTCACTCTCACTCAAAACAGTTCTCCAAATAAGATGCAAGTTCAAGTTGTTTATTTATCGCTTCCAGTTAAAGTTTACTGTAAAACTGACACATAAAAACCATAAAAGTGAAATTTGGACTTTTTTCTCTCAGGGAGGTGATTTGTGTCCAAATAATTTGGCATTTTTCCATATCATGAAAGTCCACCGGCTTAATGCCAACATATAATGTAAAACGCATAGACAGACTAATATACCAGGGGTGCGAACTATGAACGGCAATAAAGATGGGATTCATTGTATTCAAAATCTCCTCCTGACGAATGTTTGATAAGGTTTCCAGGTATGTACCCCAAAAACTGGTTCATAAATTTTGTAAAAATCCATCCCACAAAGTCAGTTTGACTTAACAGTACAAAATTGGGTAGGATATGTCTATCATGAGTAGACACACAAAAATGTCTCAAGAACCCATGTCCAAAAAGACACAGGAAGTCTGCCATGTTGGTTTGAAACAACCACTTTAGAGTCAATTTGGCTATTTCCAAGGGTCCGTCAAAGACGAACTGGTCCTGGAGATTTTGTCTTAATGCTACTAAATTTACACCACATATCCAAGAAAACATCCACCCTGACAAGCATGGGTGTGCACGGGCCTGCAACTCTCGCAACATTATTCGTTGTTTGGTTCTGGCTCGGACCAGCAGGCAGTGTGAAGCCCCTCTTGTAATGATTGTGTTTATTATCCTTTTGACAAGTCAATGAGTGAATGAGAGAACGGTCTTTTGGGGGGTCTCAACATGCCTGAGAACCCTTTTTTTTTTTTTGGGGGGGGGTGGGCAGGGGGCCAAAAAAAAAAAGCGACCCATACTAGTTTCACAGATGGGGACAATATTGGGAGGGCATGTCTATCATAACAAGACGCAAAAAAAAAAAAATAATAATAATTCCCTCAGTAGTGCCGCCTGGAAAGTTTACAAAATTCTGCCACGAACACTACTTTCACAAATGGACACAAAATTGAGTGGACATATTTGTCATAGCAGGAGGCACGAAAAAGTGTCAAGGATCCATGCCTATAATTGAAGAGGAAGTCCCCCATTCTGGTCCGAAGCAGCCTTTTGGGGGGAAATTCCAGAGCTCGACTTTAATAAACTATTAGGGAATTCGTCCAAATGAGCCTCAATTGGAAACAGGTAAACAGATGTCTAACGCTATATTATGAAGCTGTTTTTATTTTTATCTTTTGCGTACGCCATGTAAAGTTTGATGACCTTGGGGATAAATGGGGCTGTGAGGGCCCCCTCATGCTTGCAGCTTTAATTTCATTTAATGAAGTTGTGCAAATACGAAAATACTTTTCTTCTTCACTCTTTTACGTGTGTGTGCGTGTGTGTGTGTGTGTGTGTAGGAAGGGGTGGTCTTGGGGGGGGGGTGTGTCCACCAGGACCCAGGCTGCACCACCCTACAAGGCCGTTTTATCGCAGAATTTGGCGTGCAGCGGACGTCCGAGCTGTGACTTGTAAGTGTCTCTCTCCTCTCTTTTGTTTGTGCATGACATTAGCGTTTTGTGTGTGTTGGAGTTTGACGATGATGATCATATTGATGATGACGATGATAAAGGTCATAATTGAACTGAATGTAATGAGGAAAGCCTCTCAGGTGCTTCTCATGTGTACTTGGTAAATATTTTAAATACATTTTGAGTTATTTCATGACGGTGATCAAACAAATCTTATTAATTATGTTTACTACGAAACTTTCAAGACAAAAAAATTGAAATTAATAACATCCATGTGATGTTATGAATTTCACACGATGATGGATGGAATGTTTCTAAGGAAATATGAGCAGGAAGATTCTTTCAAGTTCCGACCACTTGAAATGTGGTTTACATAAATGTGAAAATGAAAACCTTTGTTGATGGCAAAAGCATATTAAGTGCAAGTGGAACCAGAAGGATGTATGGTGGTGGAGGGGGTGGGTGTGGGGGGCTTGTGGCACGGCGCCCTGTCCCACAGACCCCCACACGTCTGCAAATGTTTGTGAGTTGGACTTTTTAATCACCGTGTTTGGCATCTTTTCATTTGCTGCATCAATGTTGTGTGACTATAAAAATGGCCGTTGAAAATGTCTTTCTGATTCTAATGCTCTACTTAAATTACTATCACTAATATTTTTTAATTGCACTTTGTTTTATCATGTAGAAGACTCTTAGTGCTTCAATGATGTGATGTAACAGGACCAAAATTGGACAAAATGACGGTATTGAAAAAAAGAGAATGAGCGTTTAAGCATACTTTTGATCTTTTGCCAGCATTTGTCTTCTATAGTTTGAGGCAGCAGCCTGTGAATTCCTGCTGGTGCAGCTCATTTGTTTTCACTTGTACATGTTTAAGTTTTATATACACGATATGCACGTTTTACATTTACATCCACTACGTCATGCTCTATGGCCCGGGGGCCACGTATTAATCTGGCCCACTGAGCAGTTTACATGATCAAGAGGTGGTTAATTGATTGACTGTAAAAAATATATAATCTATTTTTGATTGCATTAAATAATTGGTTCATTATCCATTCTTCTATTTTCCATACCGCTTCAATTCTAATTAAATTAACATAAAAAAAGTATAAAACTAGAACGCCTCATTATTTTATTACGAAAATAACTGTTTTCAACATTTTACTTGCACATTTGAACTATTCATTCTAGACATTCCCTCGATAGGTGTCGTATACAGAGGCCATCCGTTTTTTTAAATATAGTCTCCCAGGCTTTTTAAACATATTTAAACCTCTTAGAATTTTTTTTTTCAAGTATCGCTTAGTGCCTGTTTTCACTCTCTTGCTGTCAAGAAATGGGAGCATATCGTATGACGTCAGCTGGGGGAAAAGAAGAAAACTCTCTTGCTTGCACAATTCTCCAAATAGGAGACAAAGCGTGCTTGCTTCAAGCATTTTTTTGTCACTCCCAGATGAAGTTCACCTTAATATTCACACATAAAACTCAAGAGAATTAATCATGGTATATTTAAACCTCCAAAATGTTTAACCAAACCATATAATTTCATCCAAAGAAAGCCTTTAGCTTAATGTGAACATACTGTACATTGAAAAATGCCAGAGACAGGCTAACAGAAATTAGCATAGATTTTACAGTATTATAAACCTTCAAACAACTGCTACTTGAACACACGTGGCGCAGCAACGCATACAAACAGAACATACTGCAATACAAACAGGCCTATAGTCTCTCTTCTCCGTGGGAACGACGACTATTACTGGAGCTTAGTTGAGGACCTTCTCTGCCTCTTCTTTTGGCTCGTCATTGTGCTGCATCTCTTCTAGTAGACCAGTGTGCAGTCTTTCCCTTGCTCCAAGTGGGAAAAAAAACAAAAAAACCTTTTTTTTCCACGAGGCTCATTGCAGTGCTGCTGGGGCCGTCCGGCTGGCTGGATGGCTGCTTGGCATGGGGGCTCCCCTCTCATGCCCCGTGACTTCTCCCCGGGTTGCCCCCCTTATCGTTCCCTTGTCGGGCGTCCCTATTCGCCCCCCTTTCCACCAAACAGGGGACACCGTCTCGCTCTCGGGCTGGGCGGGGACTGGCTGCATTGTGGGGATTAAAAAAAAAAAAAAAAAGAAAGAAAGTGGGCCCCGCCCCTCGGAGTGTTCGACACTCACATGCAGAATGGTATCAAGGTGCCTCCCCTACAGCAGGGGGCGACATTACTTACTATTAAAAATATTAAAAGCGTTACGCGTGTGTTCTTGTGTCCCTTGAAATGCGCTTTATAAAAAGTTATTATTATTGTTTTAAAAACATATTTGTTTGTACTTAATTTCAGCTGTTAGTCAACTTCTTCTACTTCCTGTCAAATAAGGGAAGTAGAAGAAGACAAGGCCATATGACAACACATCACTTTAACAGTTTTCATGATGACCAGATGCAACTTTTCAAACACACAAAAAGAAAATGACGCACACGCTTAAATGTTTCGTGTGTCAAATGTAAACAGACCACACACACTCAAACGAGCACACGCACACGACCTTCTACTTGACGATAATACGACCACTGCCCTTTTTCCGCTTTAGTCCTTCATATGCAAGAATAGAAAAGTTATTTTCATTATTCTTAATGATATGAACGGCACCAATTCATTACACATACTTTACATTCTCATCAAGATTAGTAAAACAGACAATTTAACATATACATTAAAAAAATTGTTTATTATTAAATAATTTGTTAATTTATTGTGATACAATATCATACTAGTAGATTATATAATTTTACATGTATCTGTTAAACTAATTATATTTAAAAAAAAATAATTTATGTTAGTTCAAAATATTAGTAATAAATATAAATACATAACATTTTTGTGTTAACTTCGTTCAATAATTGGGTAATTTATTATAATTTATTTCATTAGAAAAAAATTCTATTTTAAATTCAAATGAATAATGTATATACAAATGTATTTTTAAGCTTCTACCTTATCTACAAATGACCTGTCGCATCTGGTCCGTTTTAAATATCAAAGGTGGCCTTTGAGCACAAACGTTTTCCCACCCCTGCTCTAGGCTTCTATATCGTGGTTGAGTCATTTGTTGACTCTCTAGGCTCTAGTGTTGCAGATCACTCCCTCTCCTTAATGCCTGGATCAAACAACCTTGGTCTCTCACGATGGGAATATGTGAAACTACTGCCGTAAAATCCTGCCGTGTCTTGGACCGTCACTGGCAACACTACACGACATGTATTACGATATCCCCGTATCCTGTCTTTTACAATCATTGAGCTACATCTTGTCAAATCATATGATGTCACTAGCTAATGTTAGGAGTAACGTGTCTACAGAAACATGCCGGTGTTCTGTCAATTCATGCAAACATTGGTTTGCGCGCGTAAAAAAATGTGGACAACGGCGAGCAAGGGAGGAAATATTTGAGTTGTGGATGGTTGGTCATCTGTCCTAACTGAATAATTTTTTAAAATGGTATTTCTCATTATTATTACACAGCAACTTTTAATCTTGCACCTGGCAACAACACTCTGTTATTAGAAAAACTAAAACTACATTAAAAAAAAAATGTAAAACTAACAAACACAGTCAAAAAAATGATTAAAACAGAGTTTTTTAAAACAAAAAGTAAAAACTAAAGCTAATGAAAAATCCCAAACTATTATAACCTTGGTAGGGAGGTGCCTCCCATACAGCAGGGGGTGACATCACTTAGTATAAAATTCATAAAAGCGCCAAGCGTCCTTTTGTCCCTTGAAAGGCACTCTAAAAATATATAATAATGACAATAATAATAATCATAATAATTGCCTAATTTCATCTGCCACAAGATGGTGCCGAAACATTACTTTTGTATTAGACAGGGTTTTACGTATAGGTGAGTTTTTCAGCAAATAACTGAGGATAGGTTCCCCCAAATTCTTGTGAATACACGTTTACACAGGGCTTCACTTCATGTTTCTCGCTAAAAGGAGTTGTTCCTTTCTTTTTGGCAGAATATATTTTGGAAATTAGCAAATTTTCTTCATTAGAAGAAAAAGAAAGAAAGAAAAAAAATGTGGTATTGTGCCTTTTATACTGTCGTTAGTGACAAGTTCTTTTAATGCTTTTATATACAAATCCATACCATGCTTATTTTTTAATAAGTATGATGAGGTGATTTTACATTTATGTGATGTTCACAGACATCCCGGCCTGCTGAGGGAAACCAGAACTACGATGTGGCCCGCGACAAAAAATGAGTTTAATGTCCTTGCTCTCGGCTCTCATGTCGCAGTCGACTCTGTAGGTTCTCAAAACAGAACGATAACGTTACATAAATATTATTCAAAGAGAAAAAAAAGTAGAAATATTTATGCGGTTGGCATCCACTCAAAGTCGGCGGGGCGTGTTGATGATTTATTTATTTATTTTATTTTTTTGGAGGGGTGTCTTTGGTGAAATCCTGTAGTATGCTGTCTCAGCTCAACATTCCGTCTGGCTTCCTGCGCTCTAGAAACCCAAGAAGAGGAATTTCCTGGAGATGTTCTATCTAGAAGGTCTTGAAGGCCCCAGCAGGAATGTGGACATTGTTAGCGTTGACATTGACCAAATAAGGCAAAGAAGGCTGAGCAGGAAGAAACGTGTGAGGACGTGTCCTGGCCAACCAACCAATAAACCAACCAACCAACCAAATAACATTCCCTTCGGCAGCAATTAGTCATGTCCTCAGTGATTTAGATCAGGAATAAACTTTATCCTTGGTTGAGTCACACGTCTAAACATCAAACTCATCTGCCAAAAACTACAAACGGAAAAAAAAAATGTCTCTTTGAAACAAAACACAATCCTTTATCAATTGACTTTTTAAATATTATTATACAGTCCAGTGGTTGTCAAACTTAAATAATGATTCAATTAAAAAATGTTTGTAAAAGTTTGAAAACAGTTATTCAAAATGAAAACTGTATATGTATAGTAATAATATGATAGTATTATTACTATAGATATACAGTTTTTTATACAGATATTATTATTATATAGTATATAATGTAAAATGTTAAATACAACTGAACTGTACTCGCGCAGTGATTCTTTCGTGTACCACTCGCGAGAGCCCGTGTACCACACTTTGAGAATCACTGTCATTTACAGCATCTCACAAAAGTGAGAACACCCCTAACATTTTTGTAAATATTATATTCTGCTGGCCTTGGGTGGAATCTTCACATCTCCAAAACATCACTTTTCTTCGGAAACCAAAAACCGGCATGTTTGTTGAGCCATTAACATTGCATCATCAAAGGCAGAGCTAGCCATTTTCAATCATTTGTGAACAAAAAAAAACAACCTAATAACAGACTAAAAAATAACAGGCCCACGTGGGGACTGACGAATAATATCAATTTGTGAGAAAATATGTGTGCAATACAGTGACGATATTTTAATGGAACAACACTGAAGAAATTACACTTCGCTACAATGTAATGTATCCTGTGTGCAGCTTGTACATTGATTTTAGATTATTGTCCCCTAAAAATAACTCAACACACAGCCATTAATATCTAAACTGGCAACAAAAGTGAATAGACCCCTGAGTAAAACTGTCTAAATTGTCCCGAAAGTATTGCTATTTTGTGATTCCATCGTTATTTTCCAGCACTGCCTCAACCCTCTGATGAAATATTTACCAAATGTGTACTCACCTTTTAAAGATACACATATGTACTCATACGTACAGTATGTGTGTCGTGAACGCACACGCAATGTCATTTAAATATCAACTAAAATAAAAGTGATGGTACATTGTTCAAGTCTGTGGATAATAGCTCGCAAGAACACCCGAATGTTAACGTTGTCATAATGGTATTCATGTGGTAAAAATAATAGCAATCTAGTCATAATATTAATGTAGTTATACTATAATTAGTGTAGTCGTAGTAATAATATTGTCATAATATGAATGTAGTCATAATATAAATGTATTCATAATACTGATGTGGCCATAGGAATAATATTATAGTCATAATAATAATGCAGGCATAGTAGTACTCATGGAGTCATAATAATATTAATGTAGTGTTAGTAATAAAATATAATACATATAAATATATATCAATGTATGATAACCTTGTTGTCATAGTCATAATACTATTGTTGGCACAATAGTACTCATTGGGTCATTATAATATCAATGTAGTTGTGATATTAATAATGATAATAACGTAGTCACAGTAGTAATATAGTCATTATAGTCATCTACTCTAGCCCTAATATCAATGCATTCATAATAATTATGTAGTCATAGTCATAATGTATTAATAATAATAATGTAGTCGTAATAATAACTTAAAGTAGTCAAAATAATAATGTAGTAAAAGGGAGAGAGTGGACTTTGTGTTAAATGCGTGCAGCCAAGAACAAGACTAATGGCGGTAAGTGTGGCCATGATGTGTGAAGTTGACTTCACTTCATAAGCCATCTTAAGTCCATAAGTATCAAAACCGGGCCAAGGCGCAGTATGACTTTGGTGTGTGTCAATAAATCAATTTTCACTTACAGCAACAAGCCGAAAAGGTGGCGCTCAGTGTCGGCTGAGACAAGGAGGAAGTGGCCAAGGACACATCTGTTGTCCAGATGGCTCTCTGGCGTGGGCCCGGTACGAGCTTGGTTCTGTTTCTGCGCCTCCTGGAGGATTTGAGCAGACGAGAGGAGCTGTAATGAATCTCTAAGACAAGCTGACGTTTTACAGGTTTCTGGATTAAAGTTGGTGACTCCAGCCCAAGTCCCACATGGCTCCAGCTGGCTCTGTTCTGCCGCTGGTTCTACTCCAAACGGACTCGACTTGAATGACTATGTTCTGCTAATGGCTTTCTAAGAATAAATGCCATGACATAATACCACTGCAGACACAACAGGAATAATCAGAAGAAGAACAGGAACTAAAGAACAAGAACAGGAGCAGGAACAAGAGCAATAACAGGACCAGGAACAAGAACAAGAATAGTCACATAAACGACAGCAAGAACAGGAACAATAACCAGAACAATAGAAAAAGAACAGGAAAGGGGACCAAAAACAGGATCAAGAAGAAGAAAATAATTACAGGAACAGTAACAAGAGTAAGCAAAAAGAACAAGAACAAAAAAAACAGAACAAGAACAAGAGAAAGAATGAGAAAAAGAACAAGGATAGAAACCGGACCAAGAACAGGATCAAGAAGAATAAGAACGAGAGGAATAGAAACAAGATTGAGCAAAAGAACAAGAAAAAAGACCCAGCATAGGAACAAGAGCAAGAGAAAGAACGAGAACAAGAACACAAGAACAAGAATAGGAACAGGAACAAGAGCAATAACAGGAACAACAGCAAGAGCGAGACCACGAAGAGGACCCAGAACCAGAACAATAATGAGAACCAAAAAAAGAACAGATACAGGACCAAGAACAATAAGAAGAAAAAGAGCAACATGAATAGAAACAAAAGTAAGTAAAAGAACAAGAAAAAAAGAAGAATAGGAACATGTGCAAGAGAAAACAACAACAACAAAAAGAACAAAAGAAAAGGACCAAAAACAGCAGCAAGAACAAGAACAAGGACAAAAAAAGAGTAAGAGAAAGCACAAGAAGAATGAAACAAAAGGAGAGGGAACAAGAACAAGACAAAAATCTAGAACAAAAACAAGAGCTAGAAAGAGGACCAGTAACAGGAACAATAACAAGAACAAAAGAAAAAGAACAGAAACATGACATAGAACAGGATAAAGAAGGAGAAGAACAGGAACAAGAGCAAGAATTACAGCAAGAACAAAAGAACAGGACAACAGCAAGAAAAAGAATGGGAATAAGGAGAAGAGCAAGGGAAAAAACAAGAACAGCAATGAAAGCAACAGCTAAAACAAGGCCAAGAACAAGAACATAAGAAAAAGAACAGGAACAGGTTCAAGAACAAGAACAGCACCAAATAAAAGAACAAGAAATAGAATAAGAACAAAAGAACAGGAACAAGAATTAGGGCAAAACTAGAACCACAACAAAAGACCAAGAACCGAAATAAGAACAAGAGCTAGCATAAAAACAGACCAGGAACAAGAACAGGAACAATAACAAGAAGATGAATGATCAGAAGTTTTCACCTGTTTCACTGAGCTGTCCTTTGACCCTTCAAGGCCGGCTTTCGCTCTTCAGATGCTCTCAATCATCCAATCAGATGCCGCGTCTCCCCCCAAACCCCCAGATCCCTGAACCCAACTCCCCAAAACCCCTCCCAGCCTCCAAGCATTGCAGCGTGACCTTGAGCAAAGGCAGATATTTGATCTCTGCAAGTAAACAAAGTCAATCAAGTTGACTCGCTGTGATTACGACCACATGCTTCACATTAGCGGGGCCCCTTTCCTTGGAGGAGGTCCATCCCGCCTGGCAAGTGATTATACGCAGACCTGAAACCTATATACACACCTTAATGTACACATCACAAAGACACACACGCACAACCTACTGTATAGACCCCTTAATATACACATCAGGCACACATTGACACACACACCAATCCAATATGCACATCACATGGTTGAGTCTTTAGGTTCTCATGTCGCGGTTGACACCATGCATCTAGACACACAAACACACACACACACACACGTTGCATAAAAACATTATATACACACACCTTTATGTGTGTACACATGACATGTAGACTTAACTTATACACGCCTTCATGTACAGATGACATACACACACACATACACATGCACATCAGATGACATACACGACATATACAAATATATCACATCCACACGTTTTTATATAGATCACATACGTACACAGATGTTTCATGTACTGGTACTTAGTCCTCCTCATCCTCACATTCCCGTAATACAGTCGGACCTGGCTGGCATAGACGTGTGTTAACCAGCCACACACACACACACACAGACACGCATTCCAGCACAGTTCTGCTGATTTATGAACATCTCAGTCCCATCTGTAACCTCTCAACTGTAATAAATACAATAGGCACCATTAACTTTTCAAAGGCTCACACTCTTTCTCTGGCATGCTAACAACATCCATCCATCCGTTAATGGAGCATAAATTAATTCAGCTCATCAAGAATGTTTATTAGAGTTCTGGGTAGTATTTAGTACCAGATGTTAATAAAGGTTTCTTCCATCCATTCATTTTTTTAAGATTGCTTGTCCTCAAAAGGTCGCGTTAGGGCATGGGTATGTAGGTATGGTTTATCTCAGATGGCCCCCTATGACTGTGAAACCATATCAATGTTTCATCATATTACATGTACACAACAAATTGATGGATAATTAGTTATGAAATCAGATGTCAAGGATAATAGTTGGTTCAGCTATTGTTCAAGTTACTGTAAAAATGGTTTTGATAACAAACAAAAAAAAAGCTATATCTCAATGTTATTATTTATTACATATGACGATTTGAAATTTTGGTGAAAATTTTAGTAGAATCACAGAAAGTGACACATATGATTTGCTTTTGTGGGGCACATAAAATGATGTGGTGGGCCAGATTTGGCCCCTGGCCTTTGAGTTTGGGTTACCACATCTACAAATGACGTGACCCTATTGTTCCAGTTACGTTAAAAAGGGGTTTGGCAACAAAAAATGCTTACTATTTTTATGTTACTACGTTATTATTTATCATTATGTTATAATTTATTACATATTGTTAAAAAACCTCGCATCTTCAAAACTATCACATTTCCAGCTGACTAAAAAAAAGAGCATATTTGTTGAGCCATTAAACAATGCATCGTCAGCAAGCCATTTTCAACACTGTAGTTGGTCAAGTAAATTGTAAGTATAACACATACATACAGTAACCAAATTGCAACACAGCAGGTTTTGGCTTGACGGCAGCGAAATGATGATTTTGAAATTTTGGTACAAATTTTTAGCAACAATTACAAAAGTTGATGCACCTGATTTGCTTTCGCCCGCCACATAAAAGGATGTGGTGGGCCGGATCTGCCCCCCGGGCCTTCAGTTTGACACCTGTGCATTAGGGTGAGTTGGAGTCTATCCTAGTTGACTTTTGGTGAGTGAAATGGGGTACCGGGCACATATCAACAAATAAGCATTCATACTCAAGAATCCACCACGCTACCAGTGGTCCTTTTTGAATAAGAACCTAATCAAATTGTTGTTCTAGTCGCATTGACCTGGAGCTTCTCCTTCTTTCTTCTTCATCTTTTTCTGACACCCGTCACGCACATGACATTCCAAAGAGTTCCTCCGCCATTTGCCGATTGATGTGGTTGGCGTGGGTCTGCAGGAAACACAACCGTCGGTTTAAACGCAAGCAGATGGGCCACTGTTTCCTCTTTCTCTTCTGATAGCGGACAGCTGCTCATACTCAAACACAACAGGAAGTGACTGAGGGCTCCTCGCAAACACAAAATTTCATCATCATCATCATCATTTTCCCATCTTTAACGACCAATGAACGTAACGGGGAGTACGTGCAAATTCCACACATGAAGGCCTAAGATTCAAACCCAGAACCTCTTGACTGTGAGGCAGATGTGCCGCGTCCTCATTAGGGTTTCAAGTGAGCTGGAGCCTATTCCAGCTGATTGTGGGAGAAAGGAAAGCAAAGGGGTACACTCTGCACCGTTTGCCAGTCAATGTCAGGGCCCATACTACGGTGGCCCTGAAGTGCAAAATACAACAGCAAATAACTAAACACAACCACAAGTTAAAAAAGCACAACAGCAAATAACTAAACACAACGGCAAGTTAAAAAAACACAACGCCATTAAGCTACCGGAAGAGATAGGTACTGGTCGGGGATGAGACTCATCGCTGATTGGACGCTTTGACCAGGAAATTATTGGCTTCTGGCGTGGTTTTCGAAATGAGCCTTATTGGTACTTCAAACGTAGCTGCTGCTATGAAATATTATTTTGACTCATACAGTATGTAACCCATTTGATTTTGCGGCTCTGCGTTACGTAACAACCGCGACGCTTCCTGGGGGGGTCGACCACATCAGGGTTCAAATCCACGCTGTCATTGTGTCATGTATTGGGAGACGAGAGGCCGGGCCGCTAACTCAGCGGCCAGCGGCCTCTTTGAAGGATTGGGGAGTTGGGTGTCTTAACATACATCTGCACCGCCTAGCTTGCATACATGAGTTGATAGTGGGTAGATATGCTCAGGATTCTAAATTGCCCTTAGGTGTGAATGCGTGCGCGAATGGTTGTTTGTTTCTATGTGCCCTGCGATTGGCTGGCAACCAATTCAGGGTGTACCCTGCCTCTCGCCCGAAGATTGCTTGGATAGGCTCCAGCATGCCCGCGACCCCAGTGAGGATAAGCGGAACGGAAGATGAATGAATGAATGTTTAGTTATTTGCTGTTCTGTTTTGCACTTCAGGCCCACCGTACCGTACGCTGAAAAAAGTATAAGAAAGCTGTCATTTGTTTAATAATTCAACAAAAAAAATCAAATTGTTGAAATATATTAGTTTCCTCGCTTCATGTGATCTAAATCTATTTTCTTTTCTGTTGTTTAAATATACAGCCGGGCACTGAACTGAGGCAGTTCCACGGTGCTGCTTGTATGAATAGTTTATGTAACTATAACGAATGTGAGGCTGAGCAAAGCATCTCAACTTTTGTGTTTATTTAATATTGACTTCAATAAAGACAACATGGCTGCTACTGCCCTCTCGTTGCAGGAGAAAGAAATCATCATGGCGGGGGGCCAGAATCTTCTCCTCGTTCTCATGGTGGCCGTCTGTTTCCATGGCAATGCTGCACAGAGGACAGGTGGGTGCCATTATGGAGATATGACCTCACTTCCTTCATTCCAGCATGTACAGGACATCGGCGCGCACACACACACAGACACACACACACACACACACACACACACACACACACATCTGGCACCTTAGTCATTCTCACGAATATCACCTATACTAACATCACAGTGTGTGTGTGTGTGTGTGTGTGTGTGTCTGTGTGTGTGCGTGTCCTGTGCTCTTTCACGCACTAATGCCTCACGTGCTTCCACAATTTACGTCGTGGTCCTCTTTCCTCAATGACTCAAGAGTGCGTTAAAAAAGTGGAAGATGTTATCATGGCAATGATCTGATTACGTGTATTCTTGGAAGCAAACCAAAAAAACAACAAGAAAATCCAAAAGCCTTTCAGTGAGTTGTGTCTTCTTCTTTCTTTTAACAACATTCAATCAACGTTTGGGAACTGAGGACACTAATTGTTGAAGCTTTGAAGCCTGTTCCCAATTAGCCTGTGGCATGTTCCGAACAGATGTTTGATGAGCATTCCTCAACTTTCTCAGTCTTTTTTGGCACCTGTCCCAACTTCATTGGAATTGGGGTTGTACTAAAAGATACGGAAAGTGATCTTGATCTTCTAACTGGGCGAACCCAGGATTTTGTCTGCCAAACAGGCAAAACAGCCATGCAATTCATTTCTTCTCGAATGCGCAAAATACTATAATAGGTGTCAATGCAAATACTGTAGATTAATTTAGCACACGCGATGTGGTTTATCAAACTTTAGATGCATTGCGGCGGCTGATTTTGTGTCTTTAAATATCGTGTCTGAAAGGCAGGTGCAAACCTGTAACACTGTGCATAACTATGACCATGGTGAGGAGGAGGCATAGGCAAAATGAGAGGCGACAGAGAGAAATCGTCTTTTCCGCACATATAAATGTTTTGTGAAATGCCAGAAGCAGAAATTATCAAGCCATATCATCTATTCAGCAATGGAATTTTGGAGTATCTTCTTTCTTCTTCATCTTCTTCTTCTTGCTATCGTATATCACCTATGACAAAACTCCTTTCACCTCTGCATTTCCTTGTATCTGGGTCATTTCACCGCATTGTGACAATTGGTGATGGGCTCTCCTTGAGTAGTTGTCTGGGTGTGCTTTCCGAATTACGCAATGTTACGCAAGATGTGCAGATACATGCTATTACCAAATTCTCGGGACAAGTTAACTAAAACAAATCATGGCTTTTATGCAGTTACTGGCTTCCCAAAAATGATCAGAATGATAGACTGCACTCATGAACAACTTGTTCCCCCCCCCCTCAGACAGGGAGTTTATATACCAGAATCGTAATCCCACACATTATTTAATTGTACAAACTGTGTGATTCAAAAGGGGTCATAACAAACATGCCCAATGACAGTGGAACATGCAATTTAGCACCGCTATTTGGGATCTTTGTAAATCTGGTCCATTGTCTCAGCGTGCAAATCTTCTTGGAGATTTCTCCAGGAGCTTAAAAGATTCCACATGAGCCCATGAAGACACAAAAGCTTAAAAAAGGTCAAGAAGTTCCAGGGCAACTGGACTCTTCATGTTTATTCGACTTTTACTCCAAAAGGCTTCAGTTCTTCAGTTCTTGTGACACCTCCCAGGGGACACACCCACCAGAGACATAAATGGGGAACTCCATGCCAAATATTTAGAAGCCTTTTGGATTAAAAGTGAAATGTCTTCAAAAACCAAGAAGACTCCAGTTTCCTCCATTCAGCTTTTACAGATTACCATGACCTGGATGACTGACAATCTACACAGACGCAAACACTTCACGTGAGCTGAAGGCCACACAGCTTGGATGTTCTTCACGCTTTTGCACTGCCAGTCACAGCAGATTTGTTTATGTCTTCTCATATGGAAAGCCGTTTGAGTGTTTATTCAGTTTCCTTGCTATCCATCTTAAGAACACACCTTGTGGACCTTAAACTGGATATCAACAATATGTAATAATTGCTTAAACTTGCATTGCTTCTACATGTCACCTGCGCTAGCAAAGCACTTGCTCTTGACTCGCACATCTTCCGAAACCGCCGCTTTATCATGTAACCCTTAGTGACCTGCGCCCCCATCATTGTCAGTGTGCACTCAAGAAGCCGTGGCCGACCTGGTCTTCATGGTGGACGGGTCGTGGAGCATCGGCGCAGAGAATTTCAAGCAGATCCGCCAGTTTTTGTCCACACTGGTCAACAGCTTTGACATAGGCCCTGACCGGGTCCGTATCGCTCTGCTCCAGTACAGCAACACACCGAGAACAGAGTTCCTGCTCAACACCTTCCAGAAGAAGGCCGACATCCTCCGGTACATCAGCACGCTGCCCTACATGGGTGGCGGCACCCACACGGGTCAAGGCCTAGACTTCATGTTGAGTAATCATTTTGTGGAAGAGGCCGGGAGCAGGGCGAGCCAGAATGTGCCCCAGATCGCTGTGGTTATCACGGACGGAAAATCGCAAGATAACGTGGATTCTCAAGCTCTGGAGCTCAAGAGGAAAGGAATCATCTTGTATGCTATCGGGATTAAAGACGCGGACGTAGATCAGCTAAGGGATATCGCCAATGAACCGCACAGTCAGCACGTCTACAGCGTGTCTGACTTTGCCGCACTCCAGGGAATTTCTCAGAGCATCGCACAAACCTTGTGCACAACGGTGGAGGAAGTCAAACGACAACTTCTACAGTTGTCTCAAGGTAACATGCGTCTCGCCACATACCTCGCGGTGGCAATGAGACCCAAAACATGGCATCGCTGCATCCCAGACACAAACGTTGGGTGGTCTGCTTAACATTGGTGTCTTCTCCAGAGTAAATTCTACCTACAGTTGCTAACTTTGTTATATATTATTAAAGACACTATAAAGTGAATTCAGAGACCTAATTCTGAATACTTTACATGTTTGAATATAATTGCTAGAAACGTGCAAAGACTGCTAGACTGTGTGGAGTTTGCATGCTCTCCCCGTGCCTGCGTGGGTTTTCTCAGAGTACTCCAGTTTCCTCCCACATACCAAAAACATGCAGGGTAGGTTAATTGAAAACTCTAAATTTCCTGTACGTGTGAATGTTGTGCAAATGGTTGTTTGTTTATACAGTATGTGCCCTGCGATTGGCTGTGGATGTGGTTTAAACGGGCCCACTGACTCACTTAGACATCCAGCATGAGTCGCCCCCGCTCCAGTATAACTTGAGTGCTGCCCGATGATAGCTGGGATAGGCTCAGGCACCCCCCCCCCACCCCGCACCCCCCACGACCCTAGTGAGGAGAAGCGGCTCAGAAAATGGATGGATGGATGCCTTTATTCGCAAAAGCGGTATTCTGGTGCAATTGCAGTTAGCTAGCTAGCTATAACTACACTTCGAAAATGCAAATTCCCTTTGGATAGTCCCCTGGTGTGGCAACTTTAGAGTGCCTCGTTGTCAGCTATCAGTCTGTGCACAGCGAGAGGGGGAAAGTTAATAGTCCGACATTACGGCCAGCTTGTGGAACACGGTTTTGGGCTGGCGTGGCCACTTTAGAGTGCCTCGTTCTTGCAGTGTGGTAAAGCACTGTGACAACCGATTGGGCTATATTCCAGTCACTAGAGACTTTCAACAGATATATTTTCGTGGCTCAAACATATAGTTTTCTGTAGGCATAAGAAAGATGCTAAATAAAATAGCATACATTTTTCCAGGTTGTAGCAGTGGTATTTATGCGGTACGTGATTTCAGCTTCAGATTTCTGACTGCAGAGAGAATGGCTTGATAAATTTACAATTTTGAAGCCTCATTTTATATACTTGGTGATTTTTTTTTACCATTCAAATTTGGCAGGGGTGTTAACAACATTCCTCTCTGTGGTGTGTCAAATTTACAATTCATTTATTTTCAGTTTGGAGAGACTTTAAGTGTTGTCTTGGTCTCATGACATCAAAATGTGAACAGCCAAATGAAGAGGACTGTTTTGAAATACCATTTCTAAATGATGCAGGAAATGCTTTGCTTTGTTCATCAAAAACGTCTCATGAATTTTGCCCTATAGCTCCACTGTGAAACGACAGCGAGTTGTGCAAAAACTAACCCTAACCACATTGAACAGATTGACATGGGCATTCAAAACTTTAGAGACGATAAACTTAAGTTCACCTGTAAATGTTACAGTGCATTTTAGGTTAATCCTCAAATTTCACCTGAAAGTCAAATATTCCTAGCTTTTTGTGAGTAGTGTATTCCTTAGAATGAAATATGGAAAAATGCAAAGCAGCCCTTCTATTGTATAAAAAAAAAAAAAAAAAATAAAAAAACTTGGGCAATTTCAGATTCTGAAACGATTGTTCTTTGTCGTACACCCCATCAAAGCTGTATAAAATGAGCTTGAAGGATGACAGTAAATGCATTAAATGCAGTGCTGGCTAGTGAAGGAACTATGCTCCATTTGTTGTGGGACTGTAATAAAATCAAAGGAATTTAGTTGGGAAAAACAAGCAAGTAATGAAAGGTACAACTACAGTCATTCTACTCCCACCACAAACCAGTATACTGGGAGATCTGCATAACTTCCGTGTTTCTTCAAAGAGTAAAAATAATCATTCATCATCTTCAATCAATCATGAAAAACTGGATTTCTGTAAAGCTACCAACTCAGAGAGAACGGCTCATCGAAGCAATGTAAATGATTCAGTTGGAGAAGATTGCCTTTTGTCAAACTTTTATGACAGTGCTTCAAAGAATGTTACCTGTGCACAATAAGTGCATGTTTGTTTCTGTATTCTGTGTATGGAATATTTGAAATTTCATTGCGGCCAGGAGGACCGATCATGTCCTCCAATTCTGGAATTATTCTATTATGTTCCCTGTGATTGGCTGCCGACCAGTTCAGGGTGTACCGCGCGTAGGCTCCAGCTCACACTCGACCCTAATTATGATAAATATTATAGAAAATGGATGGATGAAAAAAAAGATGCTAACTTTGTTCTCTCCTTTCCCAGAATGTGCCAAAGCCTCAGTGGCTGATGTAGTCTTCCTGGTGGATGGATCTTCTAGCATTGGTATTGCCAACTTCCAGGAGGTCCGAGGGTTTCTCCGAACCGTGGTGGCCGGTTTTGACATTGGTCCCGACAAGGTCCGCGTAGGTTTGGCGCAATACAGTGACGAAACCTTTCAAGAGTTCCTGTTGAAAGATCACATGGACAAGAAGTCTCTACTGGCAGAACTGGACAAGTTCCCCTATCGGACGGGGGGCACGGAGACGGGCAAGGCCATGGACTTTGTGCGGACGCAGTTTTTCACGAAAAGCGCCGGTAGCCGAGCGAACCAGAGAGTGCCCCAGATCGCTGTGGTCATCACGGATGGAGACTCAACTGACGACGTGGTGGCTGCCGCTCAGCGCCTCAGACAACACGGGGTCATCGTCTTCGCGATCGGAGTTGGACAAGCCAACATGGTCGAGCTGGAGGCCATCGCCAACAGACCATCTGATCACTTCCGCTTCTTCATTGACAGCTTCCAAGCTCTTCAGAGGCTGAGCGAGAGTCTACTGCAAACTGTGTGCACCTCCATGGACAACCAGAGGCAAGGTGAGTCATGGAAGTAGATTTAGGGACTCCTCGGTTTAGGTTTCCAGGTTACAAACTGAACGCAGGGAAATAGTTTGATAGGTGCCATCAGAATACTTCTTAGGAAAGGCGTTTGAGCATATAAGTATCCTTAATACAGAGCTTAACGTCCATCTACTAGTACGCTCTCTGTCCTAACTCATAGGACAATTCAGTGTACTGGTAGACTGATTGGTGTGCACTAGTAGAGGGACTGTATTTTACTAGTTACATTTTTTTCCCTGACTGCCTTCCACTTCTTTATGACATTTCAGCACACTAGTTAGGGATGGAAATTTACAAGAATTTAACATTATCTGCTTATCAATCTGTTTTCTTATCGATTCTCTTATGAGTTCTCATTGGGTGAGTCAATGAAATAATACAAATTATATATGATATAATCTATTTCATTATATGATAATACACAAGATGTGTCTACATAGCATAGTGCTGTGCGATATGGACAAAATTGATATCCTGATATACTCTAGATAATTTTGTATCACGATAACGATATATATCCCAATGTTGGATTTTTCTTTAAAATCTCATGAAATTAAAATAATGCTCGAAAGGCTTATGCATAGATCAGACTACAGGATTTTCGCCACGATATTGGCCCGATTAGCTATCGTAGCCGATTTCCTAGATTGGGCCCGACATATTTTGCCGGGAACAACAAAATTTCAACAATTTGGCCCTATGATAGCCCTATTGCGGCAAAAAGAAAAGTCTAGCATGTTTGTTTTTTTGGGATATCTTCCATGTAGTGTGACATATCAACAACAACTCTTCGAGAGCGCACCTCGACGTCAACCAACAGGATTGAGTATTGTGACCGGCCCATCGCCTCCCATGCTTGCCGTTGTCAACATACTTGCACGCCATTGTCAATACTTATTCACGCGCACAAATCAATGTGCATTCGACAGAACGCCAGCATGTTTACGTACAACTGTTAGTGGTAGCACTAGCTTGCTAGGCTATATAACGTTTTGTTGCCTGCTTGCGAGTGGTATCATATTAAAAGTACGTGAACATACCTCAAGCAGTCCTTGAATGAACGTTCCCTCCCTAGCACCAGCGATGACCACCACACGTTTTTCCTCATTTTGTTCTTTTTTCACCCGACGCAGTACATTGCCACATTGGCAACATCGTTGTTGTTGTCGCCATGGTAAAGTGTATCCGGTCGCGTTGACCGTCACGTTTTCTGGTTACGCCTCTCCAACAATTTTTTATTGGACAAGATCAAGCCCCGTGATCGTAAAAGACGGGATGGGGTGGTACCGGAATCCGCCGTGTAGTGTTGCCACTGTTTGACCGAGATAAGGAAAGATTTCATCTCAGTAGTCTGACATAGTGCAATCGGGAAAGACCAAATTTGTCTTGTAGTCTGCTCCAGGCGTTAATGCCTAGATCAAACTACAGGATTTTAGCCCCGATATTTGCCCGATTAACTATCGCAGCCGATTTCCCAGATCGGGCCCGGCGTATTTTGTTGGGAACGCCAAAACTTCTTGTCGTGTGACATAATCCACGACCAACGATTTGGCCCTACAATAAACTTACGACACCAAAATTAAAAGTCTAGCATGTTTGATTTTTGGGATATCTTCCATGTAGTGTGACATATCAACGACAATTCGGAGAATGTCACACTACATGGAAGATATCCCAAAAATCAAACATGCAACCCTATTGGTCGACGTGCACCTTGACGTCGACCAATAGGGTTCCGTATTATGATTGGCACATTGCCTCCCGTGCATGCCATTGTCAACATTTGTTCACCCGCACAACAAATGTTTATCGAAGCTTTAGAGCAGTGATTCTCAACCAATGTGCCGTGAGCGCTCTTCAGGTGTGCTGTGGGAAATAAAAAAATTTACCCAATTGCTCAAAAAAAAAAATTATTTACAAGAAATAATGTATCTTTGTTCATCTATTTATGCCAGTGAGCCATAGTGACAGACAGAACAAATAAATACAGTAGTACAAACAGTAATTAATGTATCATTTTTGTTTGTTGGTGCGCCGTGAGATTTTTCAATTGTAAAATATGTGCCTTGGCTCCATAAAGGTTGGAAATCACTGTTTTAGAGCATGACTTGACAGAATGTTTACTTACAACCACTAGCTTGCTAGGCTGCATAACATTTTGTCGCATGCTTGTGAGCTGTATTGTATTAAATGTACGTGAACATATCTCAAGCAATCCTTGAATGAACGTCCTCTCCCTAACACCAGTGACGACCACCACACATTTTTCTTCAATTTGTCACCCCCCCACACACACTACTTTGGCATGGCGCTTTGTTGATGTCATTGCCATGGTAACAAGTTTATCTGGAAGCGTTGACCGGTGACACGTTTTCTGGTTCCACCTCTCCGACAAAGTGTGCTAGTACAATATCGAGGATATGGAATAAATGGTAAAACGGCTTCCATATACGTGGGGCACAAGAAGTTTTTCATTTGATTTTTATGACCTACAAGTGTTTTTCATACAACTATTTATTGTAATTATGACCCGCTGACCTTCTAGACTTTGAATTGATGATGAGGACCCGATGTACAGCTCAAATGAACAATTCATGTTGTGCGACGGTTACGCAACATAGTCTCGTTCCAGCCCACAACAATGTAGACCAAAACAAGATGTGTGACGCCGGCCAAAACACACAAGACAAACAATTCTGTGGAAGAGCAGAATTTACTGCAATGCATGTTTGCTGTGGGAAGTTTCCACAGAAATGAATCCCCAGTCAGTTATTAAAAGTCTGGAAGTAACAAGTCGTTAGATCTGCTTTTGGCAGGCAGGGATAATTACTTTCAGCTCCTGGATGCCTCTTAAGAGCAATAAACATGGGAGGTTAAAATTCGGTCCTGTTCTCCCCCTAGAAATCCCCATTGTAGCCTGAACTAGTCTGCAGTTCAGCTTTGCGTGGCCAAAACTAACATGGGCCAGAATATTAGCGGAATTGCTAACATCCTAAGCATTAGCTCACACTTCCAGACAGAGACGATTTTGAGTTGACTTCACCTTTCAAATCTTGTTGTCTCTTCTTGTAATTGTATGACTATTACTGTAGCATAGTTAGACTGCTTACCAGATAACTATTAACTCTTTATTGCTCAGTGACTGTTTTTTGTCAATGTCTTTATGTCTCAAAAGTGTTCTCTGTCAATTGACTGTCTGTTGTCGTACTAGAGCGGCTCCAACTACCGGAGACAAATTCCTTGTGTGTTTTTTGGACATACTTGGCAAATAAAGATGATTCTGATTCTGATTCTGATATACCAACATGCAGCATCAGTTTAGCAACTTTAGCAGATTGAATGTACTGTAAAGTTATCTATCGACCTACCTACCTACCTACATACCTACCTAGCTAACTTTTCAACTCAAAATTAGGACTTGCATGTATACTGTAGAAACCAATTTTAAAAAAAATGCTTAAAAATCTATCTTGTTTTTCAGCTTTGTCTGAAAGGTTTTCGGACATATTTTTCCTGGTGGACAGCGGCGTGAATCAAACCGCGTTCCAGCAAGTCCGCACCCTCCTGCTCCGACTGGCCAACCAACTCAAATTCGGAATCTCGGCACATCGCCTCGGCCTGGCACAGTACGGTCAAGACACCAAGGTGGCGTTCAACTTGAATACTCACCAGACCAAAGACAAGATCATCGCCGCCATACGCCGCTTCTCCAAGGATACACTGCAGCCCAATGAGCCGCGCAACCTGGGTGCAGCCATGGAGTACGCCGGCTCGCACTTCTTCACCAGCCAAGCGGGAAGCCGGGCTGACCAAGGCGTCCGACAGTTCCTGGTTGTTCTCAGTGGGAAAGATTCCGACGACAAAGTCTACAAGCAGTCCCGCTTACTCAAGTCACAGGGCGTGAACGTGGTGGGTCTGAGCCTCGGCGCGTCCATGACGCAGATGCGGGTCGTAGCCTCGAGTGCTTCCAATGTCTACCAGTCCACCGCCAATGTCCTTCCTTCTTTGAAGACAGCCTTTGAAGACCAGGAGCTGAAGGTCAATCTTACTGGTGGTAAGAGGAAGTCTTCTTTTGTCCTTTGAGTTCTGGGAGTTTGAGCATCAAAGTTGTTGAGATGATGCAGAAAAAAGATCTAGCGCTTTCCGGTGGAGGATAAATGGTAAATGGGTTTTCATTCATACAGTTGTACCTGACTTACAATTGCCCCAGTTTATGAGCTTTTCAAATAATAAAATAAAAAGATAAAGTGAAAAAATAATAATAAAATAAATCAACTGTATACATTGTGTATTTAAACAATCTACATAACCTTTTTTTTCCCTCCCCAAAAGTCTGCTAGCTTAATGCTAACATATAGTGTGAAACGCAATAGACTGGATAACGAAGCTAACATTGATGCTGCAGTAGTTACTATATACTGTAAATGGTGCATGACACATACAGACAGAGCATATAACAATACTGACAGGCATATACCTGTATCCTCCACGCTCTGTAAGAAACGATTAATCGTACTGCTGTTCAAAATTTTTAATTATGAACTGAACAACTTCATTTTTGGAATGCTGAACTAAACTTTGAACTAGTTCGCGTAGAAATTTTACTTTCCCAACACTGCCAGAAGGAGCAGCACAATGTACATTGAATGAACACATTAAATATGATAACAATGTGTTTAGTTATTTACATTCTATTAATTGTTACTACTGTATGTTTTTATACAGTACAATACTGTGTCGAGTGTCACCTTCTGATGACGTAGCATAGGAACAACTCAGGGATTAAGTATTTTGGTCAAATACACTTCGGCATCGCCACAACCTTTGGTTTGAGAGATGACCACTCTACCACATGAGCCATGCAGAGGTTGCTTCTCAAATTCCTGAAACTGAATTCCAGGGAGCCTCAGACTGAGGCCTTTGCTGGTGGGGTTAACTTCATGTCACATCGAGTTGTGAGACAGAGAAAAAGAATTTTGTTGAAGGTTGAAAGAAAACTAAGAATTATTTTTGTCTGTGGCTTAACCCTTAGATCGGGTGTGTCAAACTAATATTTGTTACGGGCCACATTGTAACACACCTGCTCCCCATTCACACATGAGACCTTGTAACACTAATAAGTCATGTGACACTGGAGAGAGGAAATGGCTTATTGGCGTTAATTTGAACAGTTTCACTTAGGGGTTTACTCACTTTTGTTGCCAGCTGTCTATGCTACATTAACAGCTGTGTGATGCGTTGCGGTATTTTGAGGGGACAGTAAGGACTTATTTATACAAGCTGTACATGACTACTTTATATTGTAGCAAAGTGAAATTTATTCAGTGTTGTCCCATGAAAAGATATAATAAAATATTTACAAAAATGTAAGCATTGTACATTACTCAATTTTGTGAGATACTGTACTGTATGTTTAGAAGGGAATTTGTGAAAAAAATTCTTGTAATATCTGTTAAAATTGAAGAACAATTTTCAAATTTGGTACAGATGTTTTACCAGAAATTAAAACAAATCCATTTAGCAAGAAATAATAAGAAATATAATCAAGAAATCGTCTTTACACTGTTTGCTTTAGGGCCATCGACAATGATGTGGTGGGTCAGATTGGGCCCCCGGCCTTGAGTTTGACCCCTGCGCCTTAGTTGAACTTGAACTGTAACAAATTCCACTTTCATTACATTAAAACATTCAGCTCACTTAGAGAATTCATCTTTTTTGTTGCTTTTTCCACAGAATGCAAAGGAGCCAAACTGGCAGACATCGTTTTTGTCATCGATGAGTCCGGAAGCATCGGAACTCCAAACTTCCAGCTGGTACGCACGTTCCTGCACTCGGTCGTTAGCGGCCTGCACGTGGCTCCGTCCAAGGTGCGAGTGGGCATCGTGATGTACAGTGACAAAGCGAAAGCACAGGTCTACCTCAACACCTTCAACGACAAGAGCGAGTTGCTTAGTTTTATCAAAATAATGCCATACCATGGCGGCGGCACTAATACAGGAGTCGCCCTCAATTTCACACGGGACCACGTGTTCACCAAAGAAAGAGGCAGCAGGAAGGACAAGGGCGTCCAGCAGGTGGCGGTAGTGATCACCGACGGGAAATCCCAAGATGACGTGAGCAACGCTGCGGTGGCCCTCCGTCGGGCGGGCGTCACCATCTACACGGTGGGCGTCAAAAACGCCAACCATGCTCAGTTGGTGAAAATGGCGTCCCACCCCCCCAGCAAGCACATTTTCACCGTGGACAGTTTTGGCAAACTACAGGGGCTGGAGCAGAAGCTGCAGAACATTGTTTGCCACAACATCCTGCGACAAGCGGTCAGCGTTAATATGAGAAGAAGTAGCATCAAGGAAGGTTTGCATCGTCGCATTTGGTTAATGAAACACATTAACACTTAGAATCACTGCCTAAGTACAGGTCAGTTGTATTTAAGTTTTAAGTTCAATACATTTACATTTAATCAGCAAAGCAAAAGAACTGTTCATTTTAAAACAAATTTTTCACTTTGAGAATCACTGCACTATATAGCCCGATATAAAAAAAAAAAAAGCTACGAAGTGATAAGTAAGAAATAGTTGTGAAAACAGCTAGAATCAAAACAATTCTACCAAATGCAATCTATTCTAATTTATTCTATTCTGTTCTAGGCTGCTTGCAAACTGATGAGGCAGACATCTTCTTCTTAATCGACCACTCTGGAAGCATCTACCCCACCGACTTTTACGACATGAAGAAGTTCATCATCGAGTTCATCAGTACCTTCCGCATCGGGCCTCAGCACGTCCGGTTGGGCGTCGCCAAGTACGCAGATGCACCCAACTTGGAATTTGATCTGACGGCCTACGCGGACGCCGGAAGCCTGGAGAAGGCGGTGGAGGCCATCGTGCAGGTGGGGGGTGGGACGGAAACTGGAAGAGCACTGGAGTTCATGAGCCCACAGTTTGATCGGGCCGTCGCCACTCGAGGTGAGAAGGTGCCGGAATATCTGGTGGTCATCACGGATGGGAAATCCTCGGATGAGGTCAAGGTGCCTGCAGAGAAGCTACGAGCAAAGGGTGTCACCATCTACGCAATCGGAGTGAAGAACGCCGACATGGATGAACTTCAGGAGATTTCCGGTGACCCTAAGAAGACGTTCTTTGTCAATAATTTCGATGCTCTGAACCCCATCAAGGATGACATCATCACTGACATCTGCACCACAGATGGTGAGACCAAAATTTTTCCAGCCACCAGAACATTAAATGTTTTTCTTTGTAAAGTACAACCACATGTCGAAACATCCATTCACACTCCAGAAGTCTAAGTTGTACCCTGCCTCTTGCCCAGAGTCAGATGGGATAGGCTCCAGCTGACCCACTATAGAAACCCCTATAGCGTTATAGGAAATGGATAGATGGGTACATATTCCCCAGTAAGAAACAGATGCGGGGGTCCACATTTTGCAAATTTTGTTGAGGGCAGTGGAGAATTTTGGCATGTGCGATATGTGCCACCACACAGGGCACAATTTGGCTGTGTGAATTTAGTGCACCACAAAGGAAGGATTAACATGCTCTGTGTTGTGTGTCTGCAGTTTGTAAAGACATACCCGGAGACCTCCTGTTCTTGATTGACAGCTCTGGGAGCATCTACCCACAGGACTATGAGAAAATGAAAAACTTCATAAAATCTGTGGTCAGCAAGTCCAACGTCGGGCAGAACGACGTCCATGTGGGAGTCATGCAGTTCAGCACCATCCAACAGCTGGTGTTCCCCCTCAACCGCCATTTCACAAAAGACCAAATGCTGCAAGCCATCGATGGCATGCAGCAGATCGGAGGAGGTACGCACACGGGAGAAGCTATCGCAGTTTTATCGCCGTACTTTGATGCGTCCCAAGGCGGGCGCCCTAGCGTAGGGAAGAGGATGGTGGTGATTACCGATGGAGAAGCTCAAGATAATGTCAAAATCCCCGCTGTGGCCATGAGGCGCAAGGGTGTCGTGGTCTATGCCATCGGGGTGGTGGACGCTAACACCACCCAGCTGCTGGAGATCAGCGGATCACCAGAACGCGTCTACGCCGAGAGGGACTTTGATGCGCTGAAGGACTTGGAGAGCCAGGTGGCTTTGGAGATCTGCGATCCAGAAAGAGGTCCTTCGTAACACACTGCTCACCATTCACATTCAGTGAACCCCAGTTTATCGAGGGGGATACGTTCCAGACCCACCGGCGATATAGATAGACCATATAAAGAACTTCTTCCACATGCTTTAAACACATTTAAATGTATTTTTAAAACACACTTGAACTTTCCAAAACAATTGCTTAAAAATCAGCAATACCGCGGGGGCGTGAAAAATGAACCGCAACATAGTGGAGGGTCGCTGTACTCTGCTGGTTCTTACAGGAAATAAAGCTGATTCTTTTCTCCTCCACCAGACTGCAAGAAGACTGAGAAGGCAGACATCATCTTCTTGGTGGATGGCTCCACAAGCATCACCTTGGACAAGTTCAGAAGCATGCAAAAGTTCATGTCATCCATGGTCAACCAAACCACGGTCGGCAAAGACCTAACTTCGTTTGGAGTCATTCTGTTTTCCTCAGACCCCAAATCAGTATTTACTCTCAACCAATACAAGTCCAAGCGAGAAGTTCTTCAAGCAATATCGGCTCTCAAGTCACCATATGGAGACACCTACACAGGAAAAGCCTTGCAATATGCTTTGTCGTTCTTCAATGCCGAGTACGGTGGTCGGGCAGCGCTCAATGTGCCTCAGATTCTGATGGTAATCACAGACGGTGATGCCACAGATCGGAACAATCTGCGTCAACCATCCACCGCACTAAGAGAAAAAGGCATCAGCGTGTTCAGTATCGGAGTGGAGGGTGCCATCAGGAACCAGCTGGAGATCATGGCTGGGCATGACTCAAGCAGAGTCTTCTACGTGGACAATTTTGCCGCTCTGGAAACTTTGGACAAGAACATCACAAACGTTCTTTGCACCTCCACAAAACCAGGTAGAAGACACAATAGACCTTTTCATCTCTTCACCATACTCGTACTTGCAGGTATAAATTGACAGTGTTTTCTCTGATGGCACCACAAGTAAAGAAACTCTTCCATGTCATGTGACCAAGGCAGAGCGATTGAGAAAACAGGGGAAATGCATTGAATGATGATTTTACCCTTCTTCTCTACTGACGTAGTTTGATGTGTGAAGTGTCAGTCGAAAAGAAGATGTTAAGTGAGGCAAATGACTTCCAAGGGAAATGTAGCCTAATTAAGGTAAAATGATCATTGAGGGACTGGCTATTTAATTGACTTTTCTGTTGCTTGGATTAATGGCAAAGATGTACTCTTTTGATTGTGAAATGGATAACATGCTATAGAGCTAAAGTTAGCTTGCAGGCTAGCTATTATGTTTTGCTAAATTGCTCAAAGACAACCCAACCAAATGTTTTATACAGGCCTGGTGAGGAAATGTCTTACAACTATTTACGACATCCACTTGATTAATCCTCTTGACCCACAGGTTCCTCTTGATTAATTTGGATTTTTTTTTTAAGGAAGTAGGAAAAAATACCTAAACCTTTTGGGGTATTTTTGGTGGCGCAACCCCAAACATATCTAGTTTTATTTCAGGTCAGTGGTAATCAGTCACTTTTCTGCCACCAGGAAGTACCCTCGTTGTCTACTGTTTGCAAGTAATATGAAAAGGTCTATTCAACATCAAACTGAGGAGATGATTCAGATAATATTTCATACTTTTTGTAAACAATAGGTGTCAGAGTACTTCCGGGTGGCAGAACGCGAGTGACTACCACTCACCTCAACTGAAAATGCTGACAAAAAGAGAAACAGTATTCAAAAGTTTTAGTTTTTTTTTTTTAGTTAAAAAAAATATCTTTACAAAAAACTAAATGAATCTGGTGGACTAGTGGGTGATGAGGACAAATGGAGTGTATGTCATAAATAGTTGCAAAGAGAAGATGGCAAGACCGCCAAGAGGCGGAGTAGCTTTTTCTAACAAGACAGAATGGGTAACAAACCTCTATCATCAGGTTTGTGGAAGACATTTTTACACGGGCTTGTATAAAATGTTTGGTTGTGTTGCCTGAGTAATTGAGCAAAACATAATGGCTAGCTAGAAGATAACAGTACAATATGCACTTCACTGTGAAAACAGCATACCTGTTCCATTAATCCGAGCAACAGAAAAGTCAATTTATTAGTCACTCCCTCAATGATTAACAATGTCTGAATTTTCACCACGTCTATTTTTGAATGAACTTACCCTGTTGGAATGTAAATTTCGACTGGCATTCCGTCTCCCTTCCAAGCAATTTGCTTATTGTAGCATCATCTTTTCGACTGACATGTCACACATTCATACTATGGCACTAGAGAAGAAGGCTAAAAGCAAAATTCAAGACATTTACCCTGTTTTCTCCATCTTGGTCAAATGCTATGGAAGGGTTTGTTGACTAGTCGCCCCATCGGAGAAACCTTAGGCCATTGCCACCCGGAAGCATATGTGCTCTCATGGTGAGACGGTCCACTGGTTCACTAATCAGATGATGTGATCGCTAAGAGATGGACATGATCTTGTAAGACTGTAAATTTTCTTCAATGGTGTTCTCTTTGCTTTTGCAGCCTGCGAGAAGCAGAAAGCCGACCTGATCTTCCTGATCGATCAGTCGGGCAGCATCCGCCCTCAAGACTACACCATCATGAAGAGCTTCACCACACAACTGGTGGCCAGCTTCAAAGTCAGCCAGGACTTAGTACGCGTCGGAATGGCGCAGTTCAGTGACATTTTCCAGCACGAGTTCTACCTGAACCAGTTCTTCACTAACGAGTCGGTGACCAAGCACATCATGGGTATGAACCAGCGCGGCGGGGGAACCCTGATCGGACTCGCCCTGGATGCCATAAGGGGTCACTTTGAGGACTCGCACGGCTGCCGCCGGTCAGCCGGTGTCTCCCAGAACTTGGTACTGATCACGGACGGCGAGTCCCAGGATGAGGTGCAGGATGCCGCGGACCGCCTCAAAGCTCTCGGGGTGGAGGTGTTCGTCATCGGCATTGGTGACGTCCACGACCTGCAGCTCCTGCAGATCACAGGCACCCACGACAGGCTCTTCACTGTCGAGAACTTTGATAGTTTGGACAGGATCAGACAAAAGGTGGTCGACACCATCTGTAAATCCAAACCTCCCAAAGAGCTGTCAAGTGCGTTCCATATTCCTACTTTTTAAATTCCTTCCTTCCTTCCTTCCTTCCTTCCTTCTTTCCTTCCTTCCTTCACGCTTACCTTTCCTCCTTGCTTTTTTGTTTCTTTCCTTCTCTTTTCCTGCTTATTTCCTTCCTTCTCTTTCTTCTTTTCTAACCTCCTTTGTTCATTCCTTTCTTCTTTCTTTTAGTCTTTCTTCCTCGCCTCCTTGCTTCCTTCGCTCCGTATTGCTTTTCTTTTTTCTTCCTTGGTTTTTTCTTCTCTTCCTTCCTTTGTTCTCATCTTTTTTCCTTCCTTCTCTCCTACCTTTTAACAATCTTTTCTTCCTTCTTACTCGTGTTACTTCCTTGCTTCTTTCCTTCCTTTCTTTTTCCTTCCTTCATTTGTTCTGTCCTCTTTTTCCCCTTCCTTCCTTTTTTCCTCTTGCTTTTTTCTTTAATTTTCTTTCATTCTTTACTTCTTTCCTATGTATCTTCCTTTTCCCTTCTTTCTTTTCCTTCTTCATTCCTTTTATTTTCTTCAGGTGCGTTCACAGGTGTGTTTGACTTGTTTATGCTTTTTGCCTAACATTGTTTCAGGCTGCAGCATCGACATCGCCATGGGCTTCGACATTTCTCAAAGAACTGGACTTCCCGGTGAGATGTTGGTCAGCGGTCATAGCAAGCTCAGGACCTTCTTGCCCGAGATCGTCCATTACGCTTCCACCATCCAGGGGCTGTGCTGCATCGGCCCCGCCCCGATCAAGACCAAAATCGGTTACAGGGTGGTGGGCCAGGACGGCCGACCCCTCTACGACTTCAAGTTCAAACCCGAGGACCCCAACGATGATGTGATGACCAAGGTCATGACTTTGAATTTGAACGTTCCCACGCGTCTCAACAGCGCCATGCTCAGGTCCTTCGGGGAGAAGTTTAAGAACGACTCCCGAGGTGGAGTGAAGGTGAGTCACAAGTCCTCTGCGTGCATTTTGTGTGGGCCTCGAGTCAAATGACTTGACTCTAGTCAGACTTAAGATTTAAGGACTTGGGACTTGCTTGGCTAAAACTTATGAAAGACTCGACTTGCCTTTGACTTGAACTACATGAAGTCTTGCCTGTTTACTTTTGAAAATCTGCCATTGGTTTTGTTTTTGAAAGAAGACTTCTTTTGTATAGTGTAAAGAACTCTGGCAACGTATGGAACAATCATGGCGGTAGCTCTGAAGATGATTAGATTTTGATTCAAGGATTACGTTTTGATTAAATCTAGCAAAAGACAATGGCAAGATGCAAGTTTTGCAACTCAAAGACAAAAGACACAGCAACAATGACATGGAAATCTATCTTTCACTATAAAACCCACAAAGACAGGTAAGCTACGTTAACGTCACAGTTTACTTAACCGATACCTGCTCAAACATTAACTAAGCTTCATGTTGGTTATGCGAGAAGACATTAAAGTAATAGACAATGCAGAGACTGGTTTGAAAAATGACAATTGTATGACTTGATTTATGACTCCCTTCCCTGACTCGACTCAACTTGATTAAAATTTAGTTGGTGGTGGAGTTGACTTGCTTGACTTTTTCCACATTAACTTGGGACATGCTTGAAACCTGATGGTCAAGACTTGAGTCTTACTCTTATGTAAATATGTTTTCTTCCTTTAGGTTCTGATCATCTTCTCAGATGGGTTAGATGAAGATGTGGTGAAACTGGAGTACGAGTCAGACCTGCTGCGACAGTCTGGTAAAAAAAAAAAAAAAAAATCGGTTCAACTTGTGTTTTTATTGATTGGAACATGGAAGTAAGGCAGGGGACTTCCCACAGGTGTGGACGCACTGCTGATGGTGGGCCTGGAGGGGGCGCCGGACCTGGCTCAGCTGCAGATGTTGGAGTTCGGCCGAGGCTTCGGCTACAAACTTCCGCTCAGCATCGGCATGCAGAGTGTGGGCAGCACCGTACTCAAGCAGATCGTGAGTTCGACAGGAATTCTAAAGCCTGCTGACACTGCATTGTTACATGTCTTACAACAACAACAACAACATGACTGCTCGATGTTGATGTCGTGTTGCGACAGGACATGGTGTCCAACCGCAAGTGCTGCAACGTCATGTGCAAATGTTCAGGACACGAAGGCGTCCGCGGATCTCGGGGTCCCCTGGGGACAAAGGTAATCATCATGGTCATCATCGTCATCCTCATCATCGTCATCATCATGTGACGTTTTTGTCTTTTAGGGGGCGGCAGGCCAAAGAGGTTACCCTGGGTTCCCAGGAGAGGAGGGCGTGCCTGTAAGTACTCTCATCTTGTTTCCTTTCGTCTTTTTTACCTTTCTTAGGTTCCTTCATTCCTTCAAGTCTTCTGGCCTTTCTTTCTTTCCCTCTTTCCTTTCTTCCTTCATTCCCCTTTTCTTTCCTCCTTTCCTTCCTTCCTTCTTTCATTTTCCCATTCTTCCTTCTACATTTCTTCCCTTTATATTTTCCTGACTTCAGTCCTCCATTCATTCCTTCCTTCCTGGCTTTTTTCCCTCCTTTAAATGAAGCAAGTCAACATGCTTCCTTCCTTCCTTGCATTTTCTTTTCCCCAAGGAAATAAGGATCATTCCTTGGTTCATTGTTTCCTTCCTTCTTTTCTCCTTTACTTCCTTATTTCATTCCTTTGTTTCGTCTTTCCATCTCTCCTTGCTTTTTCTTTCCCATTTTCCTTCCCTCCTTCCATTTTTTCTTTCCCCCTGTCCTTCCCTATTTCCTTTCCTCCTTCCTTTTTCATTCCATTGTCCTTCCTTCCCTTTCTTCCTTTTTTCTTCATTATTTCCTTCCTTCCCTCTGTGTTTACTGTTTCTTCCTTCCTTCTTTTTCTTCTTCAAAGGAAGCAAGAAAGTAAAGATCCTTCCTTGTTGTCTTCATTTCCACCTTTGATCTGTGCTTCTTTGCTTCCTTCTTTCCTCCATTTTTCCTTCCTTGCTCCCATCCTTACTTCCTTATACCTCCCTACTTTCTTACTTTTTTCTTCCTTCCCTTCTTACTACCTTCTTTTCTCCTTCCTTATGTCTTTCCTTCCTTGCACTTTCTGTGGCTCCTTCAAAAGAACCAAGGAAGCAAATATCCTTCCTTGCTTCATTCTTTCCTTCCTTCCTTCTTTCCTCCCTGGCTTGCTTCCTTGCTTGTCGTGTTGACGATGCAGCTGTGGTGTCGTTGTGTTTCAGGGTGATCGTGGCGGTCCTGGACCGAGTGGACCTCAGGGGGTTCAGGGCTGCGCTGGGCTCCGAGGACCGAAGGTACTCTCTGATGAAACAGAAAAAATGCCTATACAGCAAATGAAACCAACATAAAAATAGGTGACCATACATGCTAGCTTCCTGTGATAGCCAAAAGCTACATATCTTATTCAAAAAGAACTTAAAGGTCCTTATAAAACAAAGAAATCTAAGCAGTAGGAGAAAAAAAAGGGTCTCAGTCAATGCAACCATGAACAAAAATTGTTACTCCTACCTTGGATGTCTTCTTTAGAAACAAACCGTTTCAGAAAAGATACTCCGTAGCTGTGTGGCTAAATGCTAACCCGGAAATCTTCCCAAAGAACAATATTTTCTGTACCTTCCTATATAACACCAAACTCGAGAAATAATTTGTAAGCGCGCGTGTGTGTGTGTGCGTTGTGTGTTCCGCACTTCATGACGGGACATGCTGAGCGTCACTGACATTTTTTGTTTGTGTTCAGGGCTACCGAGGCCTCCGAGGCAATCGGGTGAGTGACATCGACGAAACGTCGGCCCCGGAAGTTCACCTTGACAAATATGACGTCATGTGACTGTTTTTGCAGGGCGAGGACGGAGAAGTGGGGCTGGACGGCGTCAACGGGGAACAGGTAGACAGTCGGAGAGTCTCATCATCATCATCGTCATCATCTGCAGGTGTGATGAAGGCTGGTCTTGCGTTTGTGCGTGCAGGGCGTGTCGGGACAAGATGGCGGTCGAGGAGAGCGAGGACATCCAGGAAATCCGGTAAACTCTACTCAGACATGATGTGAATTCCATTCATTAGTGCGAGTTGCGTTGTGTGTGGAATTGGCCCCGCGGGCGTGTTGACCTCTGAACTCCAGCCAGTCGACTGACAGGCGCGATCTTGTCCGTCCCTCCGCAGGGCATTCCCGGCATCCGAGGTGAGGCGGGGCTGAAGGGACAGCGAGGCCTGAGAGGCGATCCGGTAAGTTGAGCGTCTCCTTGCCGACCAATCAGAACTGGCCGGTCACGTGACCCGCCATCTCGCGTCTTTCAGGGAAAACCGGGACGGGACAACACCGTGCCGGGACCCGTGGGAGACGTCGGGAATCCCGGTTTGCCGGTCAGCGACGTCCCACAATGCAACGCTGCTGATGTCGTTGTCGTCATGGCTACTTTGACGTGTGGACTTTCTTGATATTCTTTGCTCCCTTCTTCCTTTTCTTTTTTGATTCCTTCCTTCTTTTCTTCCATTTTGCCTTCCTTCTTGCCTCCTTCCTGGCTTCCCATCTTCCTCCCTTCCCTGCTTCTTTCTTTCCTTTCTTCCATCTTTACATCTTTCATTTCTTGCTTTTTTCCTTTGCTTGTCTCCTACCTTCATTCATTTATTCCTTGCGTCCTTTATTCTTTCCTTTCACCTTCCCTCATCCTTACATCCTGCTTCCTTTCTATCTTTCCTTCCTTCCATCTTTGCATCTTTCATCCCTTGCTTTTTTTCTATTTCTTTGCTTAAATTCCTTCATTTGGTCCTTGGTTCATTCCATCTTTGCTTCCTTCCTTGTTTTCTTCATTCCTTACTCCCTTCTTTCCTCCTCTTCTTCCTTCCTTCCTTCCTCCCGTGCTTCCTGCTTTCCTTCCTTCCATGTCCACAGGGAGAACCGGGTCAAGACGGGAGGGCTGGAGAAGCCGGCATCCTCGGGAACGCCGTGAGTTTTTTTCTTCTTCTGTTTGTCGCCATTTTACTTCACTTCCTCTTACACTTGAGTGTGTGTGTGTGTGTGTGTGTGTGTCAGGGTCCTGATGGAAGACGAGGACCCCTTGGGGAGAAGGTGGGAGACATCCCAGAATAACATAATATTTTGCTATATGTCACCAGTACAGACACACTGAGAATCGTGTTTGTGTGTGTGTGTGCGTGCGTGCGTGTGTGTGTGTATGCTCCCCCAGGGTGCCGCGGGAGCTCCTGGAGATCCTGGCGTGTCAGGAAGTCCTGGTGCTTCAGGTCCTCAGGTGAGTGACAAGCAGGAAGTGATGTCAGTGCTGAAAACATTTTTGTATTTTTTTTCACTGATCGCTAATGCCGGTCCAGGGCCCCAGAGGGGTCAGAGGCCAACCCGGACCAAGAGGGATCCCTGGACTTCCTGGGCCGCAGGTGAGCGAGCCGTCAGACTTATCGCCATGGCAATGGCGTCACGGGGCATAAAGTTGTGTGCTTACGAGCATTCTTGTGGTGTCCTGCAGGGGGGGCCGGGCTCACCAGGTGGGGCGGGCTCCACGGGACGACGCGGTGGTAACGGTCAGAAGGTGAGCCATTGACAACTTCGCCTTGGTGTCGTGTCGCGTGGTAACGACGGAGGTGTTTGTCGTTAAAGGGACAACCTGGAGATCCGGGGGTGAGGGGGGTCCAGGGAACGCCGGGACCGCGAGGGGCGCCGGTGAGTGTTTTTGCCTCCTGATCAGCAGGGGACGACGTGGTACATATGCTAACTTCCTTAGCATAAACATCTGCTTTGCATAAATGTGACTGAAAAGCGTTCGTTTACATTCATGACCCTAATGAGAACAAGCGCCATACAAAACGGATGTGTGTGTACGTGAATGTTTTTGGAGGTGTCTACGTGTGTCACATGTGAGAGTGCAGCTGTGTGTACTCGTCATGTAAACTGTTGATACCTCCTCCAGGGTCAGGACGGCAGAGACGGATACGGGCCGGCTGGACCCAAAGGCATCAAGGTAACCAGGGGACCTTCACGCAAGATTACGCACACGCTCCAAACTTGTGTTGACCTCACGTTGTGTGCGTGTGTGTGTAGGGAGATCAAGGCTTCCCCGGTTATCCTGGTTTAGTGGTGAGTGCATCCCTCTTCATTGACGGGAAGTCCTTTAATTTGAAAAAGCCGCCTGAGAAAGTGCTGACTGGCCAAGTCCACTTCTCTCTTCTCAGGGCGAGAGCGGCCTGGAAGGTTCTAAAGGTCTCCCAGGATACAAAGGCAACCGAGGTCGTGGGGTAAGTCGCCACATAAACCAACATACATACACGCACACACACACACACACACACAGAACCATGTTTGGGGTTATGTTGTTAGTGCAAACAGTTCAGCGCAGCAGAAATGCGCTTTGAACTACAGAAGCTGCAAATACATTTTAAATATCACCCTGAGCAATAAAATCAAATTGATTATTCACCCAGCCCTAAAATTCAATTTTTAATGAAATGACTTTTGAGTATTTTGAATTTGTTGTGCGCCCCCTGCAGGGTAACTCAGGTCGTCCTGGGAACGCGGGTCAGCCCGGAGAGCCAGGTTACGAGGGACACAAGGTGAGACAGGACGTCTCCTTTTACACAACACCGATGAATGAATGAAAGAAAGTATAACTGAAAGAATGAATTAATTAAAGAATGAACACATAAATTAAAGATTGAATTGATTGAAGGAAAAAGATGAATGAAATGAAAACTGAATTCAAGACTGAATACCAGTAGATCAATGGATGAATGAATTTATGAATACATGAAAGAATTTTAATGAATTTATGAATGGGGGGAAAAAATATATAAATGAAAACATTAATGAACAAAAGACCAAAATAGTGAATGAAATCTTGAATGAAAAAATGAATGACTAAATGAATAAATAAATGAATAAACGAATGAATGGAAGAATGAAAAAATTCATGAAAATGAAAGTATGAATGTCTAAATGAATGAAAGAAATAAAAAGAATAATGAATGAAGAAAGAATCAAGAAATAAATGAGTAAATAAAGCAATGAAAAAACATGAATGAAAGCTAGAATGAATACATTTAGGAATGGAAGAATGAATGATGTTGTCTTGCTGTGGTCCCGACAGGGCCCTCGAGGTTCCCCCGGAGGTAAAGGCAAGACGGTAAGTGTTGGGCTCATTGTCGTATTGTCACTCAAGTGTGTGGTGTTAAATTGTGTCGTGTTTATTCAAATGTGTCGTGTTGTTGTGCAGGAGTGCGAGCTGATCACGTTCATCCGCGACAACTGCGGTGAGTCCAATATCGTGTCGCCGAGGCCACGCACACCGTGTCACGTTCTCATCCAATCAGTTGTAAGTGTCTCTCTCCCTCTCTGTGTTTGTGATGTCTTTCAGCTTGCGCCACTGGTACGTATGTGTCACTTCCTGTTTCAGTTGACCACCAGATTTTGGACAGTCAAGACAAACGGCATTATTGTTTGGACTGGAACCAACGAATCGTTGGACAAACGAACCAATGAACGATTCAATTCATAAGTGTGTGACTAAATGAGTGAGTGAATGAATTCCAATGATTGAATGTAAAAATGAAAAACGAGAGAATGAATGAATGGATGAACCAATGAATGTGAATGAAAAAAACATTGAATTAAAGAACAAGTACAAGTATTAATAATGATATGAACAAATGTACTAATGAACCAATGTGAATGACTGAATGAGCAAATGAACGAAGCTTTGGGTTTTGGTAGCCATCTTACTGTGTTCTGTCGGTTGGTGGTTGTTCAGACTTGGGCTCTTGCCCCGCCCTCCCCACGGAGCTGGTGGTGGCGCTGGACATGTCTGAGGACGTGACACCGGTGGCCTTCGAGCGCCAGCGCGGGGCGCTCCTGTCCCTCCTGGAGGACATCACCGTGGCCGAAAGCAACTGCCCCACGGGGGCCCGCGTGGCCGTGGTGGCGTACAGCGCCCACACCAAGTACCTGATCCGCTTCCACGACTACCGCCGCAAGACGCAGCTGCTGGAGGCCGTGAGGAACGTGGCCCTGGAGCGCACGTCCAACCGGCGCCAGCTGGGCGCCGCCATGCGCTTCGTGGCCCACAACGTACTGAAGCGCGTGCGCTCGGGCGCCATGATGAGGAAGGTGGCCGTGTTCTTCTCCAACGGGCCGCCGCAGGACGTCAGCGACGTGGTGACGGCCGTCATGGAGTACCGCGCCCAGGACGTGGTGCCCGCAGTCATCTCCCTGAGGAACGCCCCCGCCGTCAGTCGCGCCATGGAGGCAAGTTTGACCTCAGGGGTTCAGGCCGTGGTGGGGTAGTACTTCAGTACAAATAATTTGTCACTGTACTAATGTTGATTGTTGATTGTTTTTGCTTAGGTCAAATTAGTCCTTAAGTGCCATCTTGTGGCATCTTGGTGCCAAGGAACTATGTTTAAGCCAGTTGAATAGCTTCATTTAGACACAAGTATTGCTTGTTGTACCAAGGAACTCTGTTGCAGTGAGTTGACGAGCTTCATTGAGTTATAAGTATTGCTTTTCCGCCATCTTGTGGCCTAGGAACTTCCATTTAGATAGAAGTAGTGCTTTGGAATTTGCAAATTTTAGGGGGAACCTCATTTTTTTGTGCTCAAGCCAAAGTATTGGTCATGTCGCATCTTGGTGCTAAGAAACTATGTTGAAGTCAGTTGAGGACCTGCAGTTAGATACAAGTAGTGCTTTGACAAGGTACCAAGGAACTGTGTGTAATTGAGTTGAGGAGTTTCATTGAGATAAAAGTAGGGATTCATCGCCATCTTGATGTTGAAGCGAGTTGAGGAGCTACATGTCATGTATTGCATATAACATGCAGTTATAAATATTCTGGTGTGGGGGTGTCTACTTGTCTATTCATGGCACGGGGGAACACTGAACAAATACTTTACAATACTTAGGTCAACTTTTCAGTTCCAGTGAATACGACATGCAGTCACCTATTCGACTTTTTTTTTTTTTTTTGCAACCTAGCCACCCTTATTCGCTGTTTCGGTGCTCAGGCCAGAGCAATAAAAGTACAGTGATAATAACCGAGCCCTGCTGCAAATGGCTAAAATCTTCGCAAAAAGGTTTGCAATTACCTATAGATGCCACAAAATGGCAGCAAAGCACAATTTTCCATGAGACAAGGCTATTGTCTTAACTAAATGAAGCTCCTCCCCTCAGTTCGTCATAGTTCCTTGGCTCCAAGTTGTCACCAGTGCACAATATTTTAGATTTTAGATTTAGAAACGGCGAAAAGGCTAGTTATTAGGAAATAAGAGCGGATACGTTCCCAAAGAAAAATGGCAACTAAACTGGGGTTCACTGTCTTGTTTTGGCACCATCTTGTGGCATCTTTGTTCCAAGGAAATATGTTAAAATAATTGAGGAGCTTCATTAGAACCGAAGTAGCGCTTTGAGTGCTTTTCTCACCTCTAGTCTCGGGTGAGCATTTTATTGTGAAAATGAGTTTGAAGGAGTGTTTCCTCTCAGCTGGACGACACGGGAAACTCCATCTTCACTGTGCTGGGAAGGGACGCTGCCGCCAACCTGAGAAAGGTGAAGAACTGCGCCATCTGTTACGGTAAGCAGCCAGGCTCGCCATTATTATGTTAACACATTAGCCTAGCTGTTAGCTGTACTGTTAGCGTTTGTCGTAGTTGTCAAATGACAGTGCCACCTGGGCGTTTAGTGGGGACTTACCAGACGTACGAGTTTTTTTGAGATACGAGCCGTCTTTTCTTTTTGCTTTGACTTGGGGCTAAAAATTCGAGATACGAGCTACAGTTTGGCAGAAATTGAACAATAAGTTTACTGTCAAACTAAACGTAAAACAAAGAGAATTACACATTATGTATTTAAAAAAACCCATAGCTTAAATTTATTTAGCTGAATGCTAATAATGTAAAACACTATAGATGTTCTAACTATAGCATTTGTGTTGCAGTGTTACAACCCTTTAAGCAACGGATATTTGAACACAAACACCTGAAACAATACGTAGACCGATAATATGACATTACTCACGGGTATATATTCTTTATCTTCTGGGACGAATAATATTACTGCGGCTTACTGAGGTGTAAATTGAGACCGTGTGCACAGACCCATGCCGCCGTGCGCAGGAGTGCGCGTTCATCCAGGAGACGCCGGGCCTGCAGGAAGTGGAGGCGGACGTGGTGATGCTGGTGGACGGCTCCCGCGAGATGCAGGCCGATGAGTACGCCGGCGCCCAGCAACTTCTGGGCTCCGTGGTGGAGCAACTGGCGGTCAGTCCCGAGCCAGGTCGGTCCGACACCCGCGCCCGCGTGGCCGTGGTCCAGCAGAGCGGCGCCCGCGGCACCAAGGTGGAGTTCGGCCTGCGGGCCTACCGGGACCGGCGCCTCATGAGCTCCCACCTGCTACACGACATGCGCCAACAGGGCGGCTCCTCCGCTCTGGGGCATGCCCTGAACCTCGGCCTGAGGGAGGCGATGACTGCCGGCCACGCCCGCAGGAGCAGGGTGCTACTGGCCGTGGTGGGCACCCGGACGGCGCCTGAGGACCGGGAAGTGCTGCGCGCTGCTGCCCAGAAGGCCAAGTGCCAGGGGGTGGCGGTGTTCGTGGTGACGGTGGGCGAGCGCTACGACCGCGAGGAGGTGGAGGCTTTGGCCAGCGAGCCCACACAGCAGCACCTGCTGCACCTGGGACGACTTCAGCACGAAGAGCAGGACTACGCAAGAAGGTTCTTCAGGGTCTTCATGGCCGCGCTCAACAGTAAGACGCAACACTTGAGGAAATATTTTGAATTCGTGTGTCATGCGTTGCTTCCATTTTCAATTTGGCAATCAAAAAACGGACTCATTATTTTGTTATTTGTGTCGGTGTGTGTGTGTCTTTGCCCGTATTTGTGTGTTACAGAGGGCTTCAACTCATACCCGCTGCCATCTTTAAAGCTCATTTGCCAGCGGACGGGTCAAGATGGTGGACAGATCCTTGTTGACGGGTAAGACAGTCATATCATCATCATCATCATCATCATGTTGTCATATAACCGACATGGCGTCCAGTCAGGGGTACACGGAAGAGTTTGCCGACCAGCCGCAGGATAAGCCAAGCGACCAATTTCAGGAACAGACGGGACAGACGGACGCCGTCCACATGCTGAGCCCAGAAGGTTAGGAATGATGCAAAAACACCTGATTATCATTTCCAACTCGTCTTGGAAATGAATGGCTTATAGCTACACATAGTCTACTCACTTTTCACTTACTAAGACTAAAATACTAAAATAAAGTTAACCCGATATGTACAGTATGTGTATTAATTAGGAAAGGTTTGCCAGGGCATTTAGCAGGGCGACATCTTAGGACTACACAAAAAGAGCACAAATATATGCAGATGGGGGCCAATAGGCTCCTGTTTCCGCAAATAGTTTTGGCGAAGGTTGACTGTTTTTCTGGGAAAAAAGTTGTATATCGTGTATATTTCCAAAAGCTGTACGTATTTTTCTAAAAGTCATGTATTTGCAAAATAGTCATTTCCCCAAAAGTTATACATTTCTGAAAAAGGTTGGCTATTTCCCCCAAAAGTAAAAAAAATCAAATAAACAAATAAAATTGGAATATTTGTAATAGAATTAGTAGAAAAAATCCTAAAAACATTTTTGGGGAAAAAAAGTTATTTCCAAAGTTCACATAGTTTTGAGAAAAATAGTAAATTTTGAAACATCTTAAAAACAAGTATTTCCCAAAAAAGAAGGTTGTATATTTCAGTTGTACATTCCACCCTCCAGTCTTTTTTTCCCCAACATTTTATATTCATATTGCCAAACGTATATTTTCAAGAAAAGTCGTAAATTTGCAAAGATCATATTTAAAAAATATATATATATATTTCTGCAAATTTTTTATATTTCCAAAGATTTATATTTTTGAGAATGTTGTAAATTGGCAAAAATAACATGATAAAAAAGTTGCATATTTTGAAAAACAGTAGTATATCTTTCATGAATTAAACATTATTAATAACTTGAATGAATTTCTTTCTTGATCACGCGTCAAACATGACAGAAGACGACGAACTGATGCCGCAGTCGACCGACGCCAACGCCGCAGGTAAAACCCACGATTTCACCACGCGCTTGTGCCCAGCAGATACCTGACCTCTTCCTGCCCCGCCTCCACGCAGACCCCTGCCTGCTGGGCGAGGACGCGGGCGGCTGCGAGGACTACGCCATGATGTGGTTCTACGACAGCAAGCGGCGGCAGTGCGAGCGCTTCTGGTATGGCGGCTGCGGTGGAAACGCTAACCGCTTTAGCACCCTGGAGGCCTGCCAAGACGCCTGCGTGGCTGACACGGCCTGAAGGGGGGCCTGCAGCCAAATGTGACATTTTGCCAACTTGAAACCTTCTCAACTTGATTGTTATTGTTTACGTGCTCGTGTGACCTGACCAACATTCATTCATTGTTTTATATACGCTAACGTTTGTCCACTTTGCATTCCAAAACATTCCAGAAAATTCGGGATTCCTACTGTCTGTATAATGCTGCCCCCTGGTGGGCAAGGCACACACACTAGAATGAGGAACATTGATTATCATGATGCGCATACTGTTGAACGGGAGCTCAAACTTGACATCATAATTGTTAGTATTAATGATTATACAGTGAACCCCCGTTTATCGCAGTAGGTTCCAGAACCATCCGGAATAGTTGAAGTGCGATATAATGAGACCATTTAAAAACTACAATTGGTTGTTGTTTTATGTGCTTGTGTGTTTTTTGTTTTGTGTCATTCCTGCTATGGAGTACATGGCTGTTTGCATTGAATTTGCCCCCTGTCGGACACCGCAAAAAAAAAACTGTTTTAAAATAAAGTTTTACCCCTCCCACATGCTTCGCATTTATTTAAATGTATTCCAAATTCGAGGCAAAGCGTTTGTGCTGTAAAATGTTTTTTTTTTTTTTGTCACTCCCAGTTGAAGCCAACACTGACATAAAACAAAATAGAATTAATGTGGATTTAAAACGTAAAAATGTCCAACAAAACTATCATTTCAGATAGCTTAATGCTGACATACAATGCAAAACTCCATATGCAGGTTAACAGGTAATGAAAATCTTTCAAACAACTGCTACTTTAACACATATGGAGCAGCAATACATAGTAACAGAGCAAGCCTCTTGCTCTTAATTGCACTGCATCTCTTCCAGTAGACCTCAGTACTTAGTACAACTTAAATTTGAACTTTCCTGTATACTGTAAGAACCCTTCCGAATCTGTGATATAGCAGGGATCCTAAATAAATCTAGCAGGGGTTCACTGTATTATTAATCATCACAGTGACATCAAGAATGCAAAAACAAGATGAAACATTGGGAAATACTAAAGTTTCCCGTTGGAGGAAAACAAATTTGTTTGAGTATTGTAAAATAAGAAATAAAGGAATAAAGAATTAAAAGTCAATCAATTTGTGTTGGTTGCAGGTCTCAGGTTCTGTAATCGCGGCTAGTGCTAGCATGCTAACAAAATGAATGCGTAGCTGAATATTTCTCCTGTGGGGAAGGAAGAAGTAGGAGCCGTTATTCACAATCAGGATGACAATTTTGACAGCGTTTATTGAGCACGCGCTGGTCACATGACTTGTTCGGCATCACGTGATCAAACTATAAAACAAAAATGTACAAGATGACATCAGAGTGACATCATCAGAGGTTACTCATGTCATCATCGCAGGCTGATATGAGCACACCATGGTGGGAAATCACAGGAAATGAGGAGAGTCTTTGTACATTACCATAGAAACCAGCAGAATTTTGTGTCTGAGTGAGCGTGTGTGTGAGATTGAATGAGTGTGAAAGTGAGCGTGTGTGTGTGTGTCACTTCCACACTTTGATGATGCCGTCTCTGGACGAGGTGACGATGAATCCTTGCGTGGTCTGGAAGGTGGCGATGTCCGTGACGATGTCATGGTGTCCCACGGGCAGCGACTCGGGTCCTCGGCGTGGCGAGTCCTCGGCCGTGCCGCTCTTCTGCTTGCTGTGAATCTCCTGCGAGGGGAGCGAACGTCAGGGAAAGCCACAAACACACCTAATGGAAATGAACAATTCTGGAGCATGCTTCAGCCTCTCGTTTTCACTAGTGGTGGAAGTACTACTGTCCCCAAATAGGTCTTTCAGGTATTTGTACTCAAGAGTATTTCTCAGATGACTTTTTACATTTGCCCCGCTACATTTGAAAACTGATCTGCGTGCGCAGCCTCCCTTACCTGCACCACCTCGGTCCCTTCAATGATCTTCCTGCTGTACAGGACGGACGGGCAGTGCAGCGAGTCATTGGCGCATCCTGCCACGATGTACGATCTCTCCGGGTACGCCAGATCCCAGAACCTGCGCCGCACAAAGTCACAGTGTCACTTAGTTTGGAATTTTCATTTCTATGACTGAATTTTTTTTTTACCATCCCAAAAAATTCTGTGTCAAAATTTTGTGTCTTAAATTCAAATTCAAACTGAGATGGCACAAAAACAGCACTCGTTATATCTGTGCTGAAATTTGTTGATGGTCAAAAAATATTGGGGTTAAAATTTGATTGTAAAACAATTAGTCATAAAATCAGAAGGCACAGATATAGCTTGTGGTATTTTTGTGTCATCTGAGTTTGAATTTGAATTCAAGATGTTGAATTTTTTGACAGAATTTTTTTGATGAAAAAAAAAATTTGATTATTAGAAATTACATACTACAAAAACAGTTTTAGAAATTCTAATTCAATCTTAGTCGGTACAGATATAGTATATATGAATTTGAATTAAAACATGGAAGTTGTTATACTTTTTTTACCATGATATTTCTAACTGATTTTTTTTTAACCATAAAAAACAGTGTTAAAAATTTCTAGGTAAAAAAAACAAAACAAATCTGTTAGAAATTCAAAAATAAAGAAATTCTGTGTTAGACAATTCATGGTTAAAAATTTCAAACAAAAACAATTATCCAACATGGCACATCTTGTGGTGTTATATATCTGAGTTTGAATTTGAATTGAAGACAGAATTTTTGTAAGCTAGAAATGACTAACTCTGTTTTTTCTTTTTGAATTTTAAACTGGCCCGCGACCCTAGTGAGGAGAAGCGGCTCAGAAAATGGATGGATGGATGAATTTTAAACTGACTTTTTTTTTTTTTTTTACCATGAAATTTCAAACTGATTTTTTTTAATGGTAACAAAAAAAAATCAGCAGAAATTCAAATTCAAACTTAGATAGAACAGATATATCTTGTGGTGTTTTTTGCTATTTGAGGTTGAATTTGAATTTAAGATGTTTTGAAGAGAATTTTTTTTATGATTAAAGAATGTTTTTTAAATGTTTCTGTTTTAGAAATTCAAATTCTAACTCAGATGGCAGAGACATACATTAACGTGGTATTTTTGTGCCATCTGAATTTGAATTTAAATTTCAAGAGTTGTATTTTTGAACCATAGACAATAGTATTTTTGACACTGAATTACTATATGGTAAAAAACCTGATCACACCTGATCCTCATGTCGGAGCCGGCGGTCAGCAGCAGTGGGTTCCCGTCTGCCGGACTGCAGTAGATCCCGTGCACGCTGTGAGGCGACGGCTGCAACACAGAAACGCGCACCATGACAGCCCGCAGACTCAACTGCCATCAAATTTGGAAAATGCAGTACAAGTGCGAGGACACTAGCGTCTATGCTGCCACTTAACAACCTCTATAAACACCAATTACTAGTTGTACTTTCATTTTCTTCGAGAAATATTCTTTTAGTATAACTTTTAATTTATACAGTGGTACGTTCAAATGAACTGAAATGCCATTAATCCCTTCTAGCCCACCCCCCCAAAAAAACACAATTTGATGTTATGTTTTTTTTCAATGAAGAAAAATAGAATGGTACGCCCCCTCAAAAAAGGTTTTAAAAAAGCCTATATATGCCCAAAGAGGGCAGCAAATCACATCCTTGGTCTAAATCAGGGGTGTCAAACTCATTTTTGTCGTGGGCCACATTGTAGTTACGGTTTCCCTCAGAGGGCTGTTATGACTGTGAAACCATAAAAATCAGCTCATCATAATATTAGATGTACACAACAAATCAATGGATAACTAGTTTTGAAATCAGAGGTCAAGGATAACAGTTTATTCAAGTTACTCTAAAAGGTCTTTGGTAACAACAAAAGCTTGCAATATCTCAACATTATTTATGTTGACAATTAGAAATTTTGGTACAGATTGTAATAATAATCAAAGAAGTTCATGTACATGATTTGCCACGGGCCACATAAAATGATGTGGCGGGCCAGATCTGGCCCCCTGGCCTTGAGTTTGACACCTGTGGTCTAAATGAAGCTCCTCAGCTTGCCTCAACATAGTTCCTTGTCACCAAGATGCCACAAGATGGCAAAAAAGCAATACTTTTACACATTTGGCCTACGCACAAAGACAGCAAATTAGGTGATTATTTTTTAGCCAATTACAAAGGACAGGTTTAAAAAAAATATATAGCGAATCTGTAAATTAGTGAATGCCAAAATGTGAACATATGGAGATTTGCTGTATTGTATAGAACACAATAAAACATAATAATAGCGAATGTAAATACATATACTGGTTTTATAACGTGTAATTGCGGTTTGTATTGTTGATGCGTGCCTTTAAGGAGTGTGGCCTGGTGGGTGATGTCAGGTGTTAGTCTGCGTGTGAGCATCTGGGTGTGAGTTGTGGCCTACGGCAGCTCCTTGTGAGTGTTCTCATTTTGCATTTGTGTGATTGCCTGTTTGTCCCGTTCAATAAACATCTGTGAGTGCATCAGCGACTGTGGCTTTCCTTGCCCACATTTTTTTTTTTAATTCACTCCACTAACACTGTTATTCATTATTATTGACCGTTATTGATCAGATTATATGAAAATACAAAATAATAAAAATAATGAAAATACCGTTAATATAAGCTATTATTATTGCCAAATGATGCTTCTCACCTGCAACTCGGACAGCGGCGGCGCCGAACTGGCCCATAGCGTGAACTTACGGTCTCCCGTCTCCATGTCCCACATGGAAACCTCGTTGTTGCCCTGCACAGCTGCGCAAAAGCGTGTCACATGACCAGGAAGTCAACAGCGAGTCAACAGGAAGTGAGTGAACGATAGAAAGGAGGGCTCTCTCACCGGCGATGACGGACGACTGGTAGAGCGGGTGCATGAGCAGGCGTCGGATGCGGGCGCGTGCCGGGTGCGTGTGGTTGGAGATGGGGAGCTGGAAGCGCATATCCCAGCATGCCATGGTGCCGCTGCTCGTACCTGCAAGGGACGCACGCTCAGGTTGTGTTCGGAATCAGTCCCTAACCACTGTATAGTGAGTGAGTTCACCATTTTATAGAGATGTTCCAATGTGCAGTGAGTATAGATTGTCCTCTCTCTCTCTCTCTCTCTCTCTCTCAATCCTACAAGTAGTGAACAACCAATGGACTGTTTTGGAAATCCTTCACACATTCTCTACTCCCTAATAACAATACAGTGGTGCCTTAAGATGCATATTTAATTCGTTCCATGACCACGCTCGTCACGCAAAACAATCGCATCGCAAATCATCTTTCCCCATTGAAATGCAATAATCTGTTCCAGCCTTCCACAACCGACTCTGTAAAATGCAGTAATAGTTCTCTTTTTTCATAAAGGATAAAGACTATGTCTGCAGGTATTCTTATATTGTCTGTCTACACCTGTTGCTCCACTGTTTGTGTTCAAATATGTGTGGCTTACAGGGGTTATAACACCAACACACAAATGTTATTCATTAGCAGTCACTGCATCCGGAATCATCATTCCCTACTCCCTAATAACTAAACAGAGATTTTTATGTAGCGGACCATGTAGTTCAATTAAAAAGGCTACTTAAATTCCCTATATAGTGATTAGTAGTGCTGTGAACAAATCAGTGCCAAATAAAAACAAAAAACAAAAAATGAACGCCGAGTCAGAATTGTCGGATTTGAATGAAAACGAATCAATGAATAAGATCCTATGACATGATGCTGCCCTGCTGTATTTACTTTGTTTTACGCCCACCATTTTGACTTACTGGGCGTGCTCTTATGCGCAGTTGTACAGTATCCTCCTGTAGCTCTATAAGTCCTGTAGCTTATCATGAATCACAAATAAACATAGCCCTCTCCCCAGAGACGATAGCCTCCGCGGAACGAGTTATCCGATTGTACGGGCCTGAAGAGCTGCGCGGATGATCATGACGGTGACCGTGGCAGATTGAATGGGAGAAAGTTGTGCAAGATTGATTCATCACATCGTGGCAGATGATTGCTGCCAGCAAACTAGTGGCTAATGTTCTTAGCCAGTGTGGATTTACGTATTTTCTGCACCGAGATGATACGGCGAGGGATCCTGGTCAAACTAAGCCATTTTAAACGTTTGGGCCACCTCTTTTTGGAGGTTGCGAAAAAATCTGCGACCCCCCCCAAAATAGCTGCCAGGATGTAACCAGGAGACTATAGAAAGTTTTCAAATAATCAAATTGGATTTTTCATATGTCGTACAATAGCATCTTTACTTTGGAATAGTACAAGGAGTAATGATTCGATTGTGATTCACTAGTCATTCGTTACTGTAAATGCAAATAGCGATTGGAGATTGAGACAGCGAGTCCGACCTCTAGTAATTAGGGAGTAAGAAATGAGTAGTGAATGATTCCCACCACATTAAGTATGGCATGCTCCGTGCTCACCGAGGCATAGCCAACACTGGTGCATGTCCACGCTGAAGGAGGTGATGAGTCCCAGGCGCAGGTCGTGTCGAAGCGTCCAGGCGTTGGAGTTGGAGCGAAGGTCCCAGCCCACCAGCGAGCCGTTGACGGTGGCGTACGCCAGCACGGCCTGAGCGCCAGAGTTAAAATGGTGGATGTCCACGGCACAGCCGTCCTCCTGGAGGTCCAGAGACCTGGAAGGAAGTACCAAATATTGGTCAAAGAAGAAATTTTGCAAAACTAGCCTCTTTTTTTTGGTTTTGTTTAAGAGCAAAAAAGTTTAGATACGACTGCATTGCGGACACCCCACCCCTAGATATTGGCAACAAAAAACCTTTTTAAAAACAAATTTGGTGGGTTTTTTTGGGGGGCGGGGGGTGACGCTTAAAGGCACTGCCATTCATTTCAAAGGGGAAAGATTATTTGAGACGAGTGTTTTGTTTTTATTAAACTCATAGAGTAAGGCCCCACTATATTCTCAATTAACTCTAAATAAATTGTAATCTGCCTCACAGTTCTGAGGTGCAGGGTTCAATCCCCGGCCCCACCTGTTTGGAGTTTGCATGCTCTCCCCGTACCTGCGTGGGTTTTCTCCGGGCACTCCGGTTTCCTCCCACATCCCAAAAACATGCAGTGTGGATGTGAGCGCGAATGGTTGTTTGTTTATATGTGCCCTGCGATTGGCTGGCAACCAGTTCAGGGTGTACCCCACCTCTCGCCCGAATATAGCTGAGATAGGCTCCAGCACGCCCGCGACCCTTGTGAGGATAAAGCGGTACAGAAAATGGATGGATGGATGATGCACTGCTGCCATCTAGTGTCCGTTTTTATGGGCATTAAAATTGCTCTCAGGCCTAATTCTATGGTGAGGAGTGACGTCAGCCCCCTCTGAAACCTATGGCGCAAAAAAAAAACGTAAAAGACGTAAAACTACGTCTTTTGGATTAGGTGATCAAGTTTTAAAAGACGCAAAACGACGTTTTAAACTATTTTCCATCTGAAGTTACCTGGTCTGGAAGGGTTGCACTTTGGGCGATTTTGGTGGTTTGTTGGCTTCAACCGCCAGCAGCTGGATGGCGCCGTTGTCCGACGCCACGGCCAAGTAATGCGAGCCCTGGCAGAAGGTCAGCGTCTTGACGTGGCCGCCGATGCGCGAGTACGTCAACACCGACCTGGTGGTGGTGGTCTTGCCCTCCATCTTCTGACTGTCCCACACTTTGACGGTACCGTCGTTGGACGCCGTGGCGAAGATGGCGTGCTCGTCCGACACGCGGATGCGGTTGACGGCCGCTTTGTGCTCGTGGAGGTGGGCCACCAGCAGCCCCTTCGGGTGCCACCCTGAAACACTCTCAAGCGTCACACGCCTATAGCAAGCCGTTTGAGCATTAATTCCATATCCTACTAGTACACTGAATTGTCCAGGTACTAGTACTCTTTTAGTCGTCACTAGTAATACAATTAAGCGCACTAATAGAACGACTAGGGTGCACTAGTAGAACAACTACATGTGAGGCAAAGCTGTGCACTATTTCATGTACTGCTCATGACATTCTACTAGTTTACATTGAGCGCTTGAATAATAGTGTGTTGATGTCCAGTCAACTTTCCCTCATTGGTAACACGTAATTGTCCTCGTAGTGCACAGAAATGTCATACAGTCGTGGAAGTCAGTAGCGGAGAAAAACATCACTAGAAAGACAGTTGTTCTCCTAGTGCACCCTAGTATAACAACTAGTGAGGGATAACTGTGCTCTAGTTGACAAGTGCGTGACACATGTGCCACTAGTGACATTCTACTAAATATTTAGGGCTTTAGTAGTGGAAGACAGTCGGTGAAAAATGTCACTAGTATGACATAGTTGTTCTGCTATTGCGCACTTGTAGAACAACTAGTATAACAACTACATGTTACTAGTGTGGCAAAACTGTGCAGTAGTTGACAACTGCATGCTACTAGTACTACATTACTTGTGACATTCTACTAGTTAATGTGTAGTGGTTCAATAGTAGTGCACAGAGGTCAACTAGTGCATTTTTGCCTCACTAGTCATAGCCATAGTCATTCTACTAGTGCGTGCTAATTGTTCTACTCGAGTGGAGAGATGTCACAGAGTAATGGACAATAGTAGACGAAAAATGTCGCTAGTAAGACAGTCGTTCTACTAGTGCGCTCTAATCGTAGTACTAGTTGCACATAGATTTCAACTACTGCACAGTTTTGCCTAATTAGTAATATGCAGTTCTTCTCGTGCGCCGTAGTCATTCCACTAGTGTGCAGAAGTGACACAGTAGTGGAAGACGTCACCAGTAAGACATTCGTTTTACTAGTGTGCCCTAATTGTAGTACTAGTTGCAAATAGATTCCAACTATTGGATATTTTTGCCTTACTAGTAACATGCAGCTGTTAACTTCTACTAGTTAACATCTAGCGCTTTACTCGGAGTACTAACGGCACACAGATGTCAACCAGTGCACAGTCTTGCCTAACTAGTAACATGTTTTCACAGTCACATTTAATTTGTATTTCTTCTATTAAAGTGGGTGACAAGAGAAGAGAAGCGGTGGGAGTTACCGGGTGGCGGCGGGCGACTCTCCCACTCAGCGCTCTCCATCATCTGCTTGGCCATGCGCTCGGCGCTGCATTGGTCACGCTTCTGTTGCACCAGCTGCTGCAGCTCCACCTTGCACGTGTTGACGCGGCGCTGGTAGCTCAGGCCGCTCGTCGCAGACTGCTGCACGGTGATCGCCGGCGAAGCCGCGTTCTTCCGGGACTGACTCGATGGCCCGTCGGGCGCCTGCAGGAGAGGCCGTTGACAGTGGCACAAAGCACATACTTCCAGTATTTGAGTCAAAGTAAATTAAAATCCTCGTGGTCAAATATTACTCCAATAAGCCAAAGTACTGTAGTTCAGCCAAATTATGAATTGAGTAAAAGTAAAAGAAGTACAGCGGTGCCTTGAGATATGGGTTTAACTCATTCTGTGACCACACTACCATCTCAAATCATCTTTCCCTATTGAAATGAATAGAAATCCGTTCCAGTTCTCCAATAAACACCAACACAAAATGTTGTGACGTGTTTTTAATCATCTACAGTAGAGTGGATCATCAATGATCATGCTTTAATTCAAGGGGAGAGTATATTACTGACATAGATATGTAATATGAAGTGTAACACGATGACGACCATCGTAACATAGCTGAAGTAATGTTAGTCATTTTTTTATAGAGGATAAGAATACATACCTCTGAGTATTGATATATTTTGGTCTGGCTATATGTGTTGCTATATTGTTTGTGTTCAAATACCCATTGCTTGAAGGGTTATAACTGCCGCAACATCAATGCTAGTTTCGTTAGCCCATCTATGGAGTTTTGCATCATGAGTTAGCATTAAGCTAGCATACTTTTGTAAGTAAATGTGGTATTTGGTTGGATACACAATTTATCATTTTCTTTGTTTTATGTATTTTATTGATTTAAAAGTGGTTGAATACACAATGTATAATTTTCTTTGTTTTATGTATTTTACTGATTTAAAAGATTTTAAATACTACTTACTAACATTCACCTTTCAAACATTTAGTGTTAGTTAAAACAGTTTTTTAATACTTTCACAAGTCTGAATTTAGAGTTTAGAGTTTCTTGTACCACAATGTGACAACTTGTCAGTCAGCACTGAGGCCTACTAGGAGATGTAGCGTAGTTAAGAACAAGAAGAGGCAGATAAGGCCCCTGACTAAACTCCAGTAAGACGTTCCCAGAGAGAAGACAGAATATACTCCATGCCTGTGAATATTGTTGTATACTCTGTTTGGATGTCCTGCTGCTCCGTGTCGTAAAGTAGCAGTTGTTTGAAGGTTCATAATGTTAATAAAGTTCATTTCCGTTAGCCTGTCTACAGGGTTCCGCATTTTTTGTGGGCGACTTTTGTGAGAGAAAATTATACGGTTTGGTTTTGGTGTTTAAATATTTAATGTTTATTTCTCGTTTTTGTTAGTTTTACAGTAAACTTCCACTGGTAGTGACATATAAACAGTTTAATGGAAATTTTATGGAAATAGATTTTTGAATTTTGTTGTTATTTTGTTGAGAAGGACAAATAAAGGCATTGCTGTCAATTATTTAATGATTAAGGCTTTATCAGGCCAAGTACAGAACGTATTTAGTAAACCGAGTTTGTTACTAGCCACCACTGTCCATTAATAAGTAAACAGCGGCAGTGATTAGTCGGACACATATGAGAGCGAGCATTACCGTGGAGGCTTGCGTGGTGGCGGCAGTGGCGGTGGAGGCGGGCTCCTGAGATCCAAACATGCTCTTCCACTCCTCGTTCATGATGGAGTCCTGCTTGGTGTGCTTCCTCGCTGCGGCAGACAAAAAGTTAGCTTAGGTGAACTAAATTTGACCTTCTCTAATCTATTGAATGCACTTGTTCAACTGTTTGATGTTTCAATACATTTTGCACAACTCGCTGAGCAGAGCCGCAAAACAAAATGGGTTTGATGAATTTAAATTTGTAAGGTTGTCCAATTCTATGCCTTTCTGTGACTCTTCCTGTCTCTCTGTTGAAACCTGCTGGTGAAACTCTGTGACACTCTAAGCTCAGTGGCCACTTTGATTAGGCCTGCAAGGAAAATGACTTTGACACCCCTGATCTAGAGAATTCTGTGCAAGAGGAGCAGTGAGTGAACCCCACAAGGATCATCTAAATGGGGAAAATTAATGTGAGCCTCACCTCGCTTGTCATCCACCTCGCCTTTGGGCTTGGCAAGGTCCACTTGGCGTCCGGTGATGCCGAGCATGGCCAGGTCGATGACGCCGGTCTGGGCCGCCTCCCCCAGGTGCGTCTGTTCACCCATGTTGGCTTTGGCCTTGTTGGACTTGAGCATGAAATCTCGGAGCGCCAGCAGCTTGTCTTCCTCCGCCTCCGTCATTCCCTGCACGAGGCACAAAAACACAAAATAAACTAATTTGTACTCATCCATCATATCGTGTATCCCAAATATCTTTCCCCATTAAAATGAATGGAAATGCCATGAATCAGAACACCCACAAAAATGTTTCAAGTTTTTTAATTAGGAAATACATAAATACATACAGTAATAATGAAATTTAAAAGAATGTAAAGAACTACACAGTTTGTGCATCATGATAATTTAGTGGACACAAGCTGCTTCTTGTGTCCATGCTTTGGCCACCAGGGGACAGTACAAAACATACATATAATACAAAAAGATGGTCACAACTAAGTGACTCAGAAAGCTACAGTAACATTAGTTTTGTTTTTGTTTTTTAAACAGAGGATTAAGAATATATACACCTGCAAGAATTGTTATATTGTCTGCCTGAATAAGTTGCTGTACCATTTGTGTTCAAATATCTGTTGTTTAAAGGGTTACAACTACCGCAACATCAATGTTAGTTTTGTTAGCCCGTCTATGGCATTTTCCATTGGGTGTTAGTGTTAGCATTAAGCTCGGGGAAAAAAATTGTCCGCGCAACAGCTCATATCTTGAAAAGCTTGTAAGTCAGGTCACCCGTAAATCAAGGTACCACTGCAGTGACAGGCAAAACAATTAAATGCTCTTCCACTAGATCCTAGCAGAAGGTATTATTAACTTGTGTATCCACCTGTTGACATTCATACAACAAACTAAAAGCTTTGTGTTTAACTAAATTTCACACAAAGAAAGTAAATGTGAGTGTGAAAGTAGCAGTTGTTTGAAGACTTACAATTACCATAACGTCAATGTTAATTTAATGTTAGCCCATCTTTGGCATTTCACAGCATACATGTACGTATGTTAGCATTAAGCTGCCATACTTTCATTAGACGAAATTATATTGTTTGTTTGAACATTTTGGTGTTTAAATTTGCAACGTTTAATTCTTTTGATTCATGTGTCAGTTTTATAGTAAACAGCCTTTCATTTCGTTTTTACTCTGGTACAAACAAAGTGACAAAAAAAGGGATTTGATTTGATCATGGCTCGGGTGTGTTCACCTGTGAGAGCAGCTTCTTGAACAGCTGGGCAATGGCGGGGTCCTCGGGCGGCGGGCACTCAGGAATGGAGCCAGCGCGCTTCTTCTGCCGCAGCAGCAGGTGGCGGAAGAGGCTGGCGATGTCTTTGGAGCGCAGCGCATAATCAAAGATAGAGCGACTCAGTGGCTCCTTCAGGACGCTCAGCAGGACCAGCTCCTTGTCGATCTGAGGACACGGCCAGCGCACGTGAGCAAGGAGGACAGAGACGAAAACGATGAGGACGCGCTCACCTGAATGATGGGCTGCGTGACGAAGGGGTTGAGGTGCGGCATCAGCTTGCAGTAGACGTCGGCCACGTTGAGGTGCTGAGCAACCACCGTGATGAAGCCCACAGCACCGTAACGGATCCACAGGTTGGGGTGGCACAGGAATGGAGCTACGTCGAGGAAACAAGTACAGTGAAGGGACCAAGGAATCAAGACGTGCCACGAAGTGGAAATCTGAAAGTACTTCTGTGCTCAAGGGCTACATTTGATTAATGCAAAGACAGATGGGCAAGGCTATTTGTAGATTAGGTTAAAAAAATAATAATTAAAAATATTTGCAATTCACTACTCTTGAATTCACCTATTCACTATTTTTATTTTTATTTTTTTGCGAGGGGGCTATTCTCTGTTGTTGTACTCAGGCCAAACCTCTGTCTAATATAAAAGTAGTGTCAGGTTCTCCCAGGAAAAATCACTGAATAGGTGAATTCGCGAAGGCCAAACAGCGAATATGCGAAGGTCCACTTTATTTATA